>NW_027195629.1:0-27500 GCF_038502225.1 Cherax quadricarinatus | reverse complement strand
TCCTGGAGGTCATGCCACTCACAACATGGTGGAGGTCATGCCACTCACATCCTGGAGGTTATGCCACTCACCACATCCTGGAGGTCATTCCACTCACAACATGGTGGAGATCATGCCACTCACAATATCCTGGAGGTCATGGCACTCCTCAGAATCTGTCTACGATTTTCCATCTAGTCAAAATAAATTAATTCAACTTTTAAGCAAGATTCAAACACTGAGATTTAATTTAGTCATCATTTATTAAATTGCTTAAAATTGCACAATGGTGTGTCAGGCCTCAGTTCAGCCAGATATTATCATCAGGTATAACTGAAACATTGAGATTAATGTAACCATAATAAAGTGTTCCATAAGATTCATGGTGTAAAATATACTACGATTCATACATCATAATACTTGACAATATAAAGGAAAATCAGAGACATTAACAAAGAGACAAGCTAGCCACCATGTAGGAGCGTCAATAAAATTATTTTTGCCAAGAGATGGCGTCTCCCGAGATGGTACATTTTACTTGTATATTCGTCCCAGAAAGTTTTTATTTGGTCTGTGTGATGGTGAACGTTTTCTCTGTCAATATAGAGGAGGTGAGAGAAGTGATGTTCTGATAAGTGAGTCAGACATCTATATTATTTATGGCTACTCTTTAATTTTCTTAAGCTTAATAATTCGTGAAATTTTACTCATTGTCTCATCCAGAAATGTCTCAGACTTCCCATATTCTTACATCACTAACAATGTCTCAGACTTCCCATATTCTAACATCAATAACAATGTCTCAGACTTCCCATATTCTAACATCACTAACAATGTCTCAGACTTCCCATATTCTAACATCACTAACAATGTCTCAGACTTCCCATATTCTAACATCAATAACAATGTCTCAGACTTCCCATATTCTAACATCACTAACAGTGTCTCAGGCTTCCCACATTCTTACATTTCTAACAATGTCTACGATTTACCACATTTCTAACAATCTTGCGGCACGCCTGGGCACTATCAGTGGCACACCAGGGTGCCGCGGCACCCTCTTTAAAAAGCATTGTATGACCCATAAAAAGTGAGAGAGAGTGAGAGACAGAGAGAGAGAACTACATCTGTATATATACCCTGATGAAGAGCATCTTTCATGTTGAAATATCACTAGTGGGATACCACAAGTCTGTGTTCTTGCCACCTATCTAATCTATATAAATATTATACTAGAAAGAATAAACGGTAATAAAACATATATAAAAACATACAGAATTTTTAAGGAGAGAAAATATTTAAAAATTCATTATGAGAATATGTGACTAGATTGAATATAACCCAACAAATGTGGTGTAACTTAGAGATGATAGAGAACAAAATAATCAACACTTGTCTGTTCTCTGAATCTTTGTGTCGTTGTTGACGGTGATTATTATATATGGAAAATTACCAGATCCTTATTCACTACTATTATACCTATTACTTCTACTACATTATTTGATGATTTCTTCAGTTCTGCAGAACAAAATGAGTCTCTTACATATTGTCTTATTTATCTTTAACTATTTACCTCATCAAATCTATTTACATATTGCATTTTTGCATCCATTTCTCACTGCCAGTAATATATTTTTTTGTATGTGTTTCTGTAATCACTCCAGACATTCAGGTTGTTATGGTTGGAGCTCACCCTTGTATTTTATCTTGTTATCTTTATTTACTTTTAAACCTTGAATGTTAGCAAAAAAAATGGAGGATAATTGATAATAGATAATTGAGGTTTTAGTTGGTGTGGTACAGCAGCATCTGGTAGAGTGCCAGCTTGTGTACATATCCAAGGTCTATCCTGGTACTGTTTACAATGTGTGTTGTTGTATGTTTTATCCTGGTGTTGAGAAACTGGTCTCTTGTGTTCCACTGATATTTATCTCTGTAACTCCTGTTGCCCTTAATTGTTTGTCCTGTGTTTTCTTTAATACTTCTCTATCTCTCTTAAAAATACTCTGGTTACCTTGTATACTTTTCGTTGATGCATAATTTTTGGCACTGCTTTCTATTTACGTGGAATTTTGAGCAACGTAGGTCGTAACATTTTCTGGTGTGAAGTGATGATCTGGTCATCTTGGGCAGAAAGTTCCTACAGTTATTATTACATAACATGTTGGAGAACTTTCTGATGTTTGGGTATTTCCATCATATTCCATAATTTGTTGATTTCCTTGGCGTAGGGGATTTGTCCCATAGTGGCTCATCGAAGGTGCCGCCACGCCCCCCCGCGCGTCCCACCCTTTCCCCAAACCTTTTTTTTTTTTTTTTTTTTTCGCTCAGCCCTCCACGGCGCCCCCCGCTGAGCCCGGGAGTGTTGACATCTTTTCCTACATTTATTTTTCCAGAAGTGTTGCAAACATTTTTTTTTTTTCGAGAATGTTGCAAATTTTAATCTGATTCTCCAGTGTTGCAAAATTTAATTTGTTTCTCCAGTGTTGCCAACTTTTCCAAATTTTTCCGGAGGTGTTGCCATCTTAATTTTCATTTTTTATAGAGAATGTTGTAATTTTTTTTCCACTTTTTGCGGTCTTCAATTCCTCGGATCAAGTTTTATCATCGAATAAACAAAGTTTTCCCTCACTTCCATCCCTGCTCCATCTCCTTGGATAAACTTTTACCTCGATTTTTCGAATTTTGGGGTGTTTTCAAATTTTCTCGCAGGGGGGGGGGGAGGTAATTACCCTAAGATCGAGCTCCAACTCCAGGGTTAAGTTTTCCATGTATTGGAGACTCCAGTTCCTGAGTCACACATTCTAGAGTTACCCTTAAAATTTTTCTCTCTGTGGTAAACACCTATATGTCTCAAATGTTAAACACAGTTGGTAAACACCTATGTGTCATTTCTCTCAATGGTAATGCGTGTCAGAAGTAATACAACTAGTATTACCCATACTGCACCAAGTAGTGTGATCAACAACCAACTGAGTCCCACTACACACACAGCTCTACAGAGCTCCCACAACTCTGCCCCTCTCTAGCTGCTTCCTAGAGTTTTATATCGTCCTGCCTGCATCCCCCCTCCCTCCACTATTGCACCACGCTGTACAACCTCCAACAGGTCACAACACAATGGTAGATTTCGATAATCTCTCTAATGGCTCCTTACTGGCGCCGGCAAGAACACCTGAGATCGAAACAGTGCCAGAAGTCTTTCCTCCAATATCGCACTTTCTTGTCAAGGCAAGAGTGTGACAATGTACACTGGTTGGTGAGGTTGGCCTGTGACCTAACCTAACCTAACCTAACCACATACACATACACACACACACACACACACACACACACACACACACACACACACACACACACACACACACACACACACACACACACACACACACACACACACACACACACACACACACACAGGAGCTGAGTCTCGACCCCTGCAACCACAATTAGGTGAGTACACACACACACACACACACACGACTCAATCATCACACCACTATCCACTTCACAACACACATACACTATTGCACCACGTTGTACAACCCCTCAACAGGTCAAAAATCACAACCTGGAGATTTCAATACTCCCTCAGATATAATTCTACTGGATTATAACACATTTACCAGCAATGTCTACACCAACTCTCCTTATCTCTAAACGTCTACTGCTCAAATGAGTTCATTTAACCTTTATTTGCCTGGTGAGGGATGCCTGTGATTGTGAGGTACTTTCCTGACCTCAGATAAGATCTCAGGTCATCCCAAGGAAGCGCCTTAGGACATACATTGACCCATATCGATCCCACCAACATCACTAGTCAGTCATCACTTCTATTCAACCAATACCATTATCACCTCTATATTTTCTTTAAAATATTCACACTACCATTATTTTCATTAAAATTCACACAAAATCCCACCACCATCACTAGTTAACCGTCGACAATATTCAACCAATATCACTACCACCTCTATATTTTATTTAAAATGTTCACGCTCTACCTTCATTTTAATTAAAATTTAAACATAATCCATTATTATTATTATTATTATTATTATTATTATTATTATTATTATTATTATTATTATTATTATTATTATTATTATTATTATTATCATTATTATAATCATGGTGGAGCACTATACCCACAACTCATAACACATAACACGTAACCCTCATCAAGCTCCAGCACTTCACAAGTCACAATTTTTTCACTATCCACCTGCATTTTCACTTGGCTTATCATTATAACACTCACTATCCACCATCAATTTTCACTTGTCTCAGTAATACAACTCACAACAAATAACACAATTATCTTAACCCACATTACCAACTCGATATTACAAGTCACACGCACAATATCCACTCGCATTTGTCACTCATAACCCACAATATTCTATAACTTCCATTTTTCACTCATAATTCCCAACAACCCACAACACCAACATCACTTCTCAAGTCACAATTTTCACTATCCAACCGCAATACACTATTGCACCACGTTGTACAACCCCCAACAGGTCACAAGTCACAATTTTCACTATCCACCCTCATTTTCCCTTGTCTCAATATTATAACACTCTCACTATCCACCCCTCAACTTCACACTGTACATACCTGGATATAGTGGGTGAAGGCAAATATACATTATAGTCTATTTCTGAGTTTGTTTGCCCCAATTCCCATTACGACCAGGTCGTAATATATGTTAACATCTATACATCACAGTATATAGCAACAGTATGGGAGACATTAACACACAGTCGTACTGGCCAGGTTGTGGCAACACACAGTCGTACTGGCCAGGTTGTGGCAACACACAGTCGTACTGGCCAGGTTGTGGCAACACACAGTCGTACTGGCCAGGTTGTGGCAACACACAGTCGTACTGGCCAGGTTGTGGCAACACACAGTCGTACTGGCCAGGTTGTGGCAGCCACCACCAAAATTCTTATTGTCAAAAGATGGAATCGTCCAAGTCTTTATTTTCATCACCGAAAGTTTTTGTTTTGCATCTGTGGTAGTGAATGTTTTTCACTTCAATAATGAAGAAGGGAAAGAAGTGTATATGTGAAAACTGATAGACTTATTTAAAAATTAATTCTACTTAAACAAAGTGCTTATTAAAATGATTTATAAGAATATCTTTGTCTTAATCTCAAGTCCCTCAAGTCTGTTACTTTTTTCACGTACATGTATTTACGTCTTTTTCCAAAATATTTCCTCAGAATATTGGAATCTTCATTCCTTTTTTTTCAAGAAAATTGAAATTATATATTGAAGAATTTTCCTATTTCTTTTACACTATTTATACAGTATTGTATAATTTCAGCAATCGTGTAGGAGAGTGCAGTTATGCTTATGAGAATGAGTACACATATATGTATATGTGTGTTGGTAGCATGGTGTTTGTAGTGATGTGTATGTGTAGACCAAAGTGAAAAGTAAACATCAGAAGAAAGTTTGTATGATCTACATGATAATTCACAATAAATACGAACACAGTTCGGTGGTACAGCTGTCAGCTTGGCTGACTGCTGACAGCAGAGTCAGCCAGTCAGTATGAAAGAAATGAGGCAATAAGGTTAAAAATGGGAAATTTAGAATGGCTTTAAGGTTGAAGTGTGTGATGCAGTTGGAATAAAGTACAGGTATAATTCATGATTTTGTTGGAATAAGACTTAATGGGAAAGATAAAATATGCGTAACAAAGAAGAGTGTGAATTAAGAAAGGGAAGGAAATATGTGGATCATGTGTAAACACTGATACAACACTTATATAAAGGACAGCAGCACTTAGGTGCATTTATAGGTTTGCAAAATATATATGAGAGATGTTAGTAGGGAATGTTTTGATAGCTATAGTGTTGAATTAAATTATAATATGCAACAAAGACGGTAAATATTTACACAAAAAACTGGGTCCTAGATAATGTTGTGTGATGTCACTTGTGATCTTAAAGACGTGTGATGTCACTGTACTTTGGTCAAAAGACAATATTTGTATAAAGCAAACCATCATGTAGACCAGATGTCACCGGAAACACAAAGCAAACCATCATGTAGACCAGATGTCACTGGAAACACAGCTTTATTAACATACTATGTTAAAACTCTGTACTCACTCACACACACACATACACACACACACACACACACACACACACACACACACACACACACACATACACACACACACACACACATACACACACACACACACTCACACACACACACACATACACACACACACACACACACACTCTCTGTTTCTGTCTGTCTCTGTCTGACTGTCTGTCTGTCTGTCTGTCTGTCTGTCTCTCTCTCTCTCTCTCTCTCTCTCTCACACACACATGTGTGTGTATGGCATGGTTCGTTTATAAGAAGATACTTTTATATATGTGTATGTTTGTGCGCTTGTTAACTTTCCAATGTCAAATGCGACAGATGAATTAATAAATAAAAATGAAGACAGTGTAATATTTAATACAATTTCATGGATGTAGACAAATTCCTCAACACTTGGGCAATCATCTATATAAAATAAAACACTCACAAATGCTTTTAAACTGCTATATTATGAAAAAAAAATCTTGTACTCGGAATAACTTCACAGTGTAACATAAAAGGAATTCCAAAATTATAATTAATTAGCCATTCCGAGGTGGCCGAACTGTGTGACATCTTGGTGGCGTCTAGCTGGTGTACGGTCGCGGCTGTCTTGGTGGCTGGAATTACTGGACGCAGTTTTCTGTGTCCCCTCTAGTAATTCCACCCACCTGGACAGTCTCTACCGTAGACCAGCTAGACAAGACCAAGTTTCCACCCAGCAAGGTCACTGAGGGTAGGAACCGCTGACTCTGGGGAAGTGGGGAAGGGAGTCCACCTGAGGTGACATAGGTGGACTCCTGGAGACATTGATCCGGGGAAGGCACCGCTGACCTTAGGTAAGTGGGGAAGGGAAGACATCCGGGAGCGAACGGATGGATTCCTGGATACATGAACTTGGGGAAGGTTGTTGTTGAGGCTGACCTTGGGTAAGTGGGGAAGGGAAGACATCCGGGAGCGAACGGATGGATTCCTGGATACATGAACTTGGGGAAGGTTGTTGTTGAGGCTGACCTTGGGTAAGTGGGGAAGGGAAGACATCTGGGAGCGAACGGATGGATTCCTGGATACATGAACTTGGGGAAGGTTGTTGTTGAGGCTGACCTTAGGTAAGTGGGGAAGGGGAGACATCCGGGAGCGAACGGATGGATTCCTGGATACATGAACCTGGGGAAAGCATGAATACATGCAGTTGAGGCTGACCTTGGGGAAGTGGGGAAGGGAAGACATCCGGCGGTAGACGGATAGATTCCTGGATTCATGAACCTGGGCAAGGCAAGAATACCGCTGACTTTGGGGAAGTGGGGAAGGGAGTCCACCTGAGGTGACACCAAGTGGACTCCTGGAGACACTGAACCGGGGAAGGCACTGACCTAACTCGCTGACCTTAGGTAAGTGGCGAAGGGAGGACATCCGGTAGCGAACGGATGGATTCCTGGATACATGAACTTGGGGAAGGTTGTTGTAGAGGCAGACCTTGTGTAAGTGTGGAAGGGGAGACATCCGGAGGCGGACGGATGGATTCCTAGATACATGAACCTAGGGAAGGCTGAGGCTGGAAGGCAGAGAGAGAGAGACAGAGAGAGAGAGGCGAGGCTGACCTTAGGGAAGTGAGGAAGGGGAGACATCCGGGGGCCCACGGATGAATTCCTGGACACATGAACCTGGGGAAGGCGAGGGGGGGGGGCGGACCTTAAAGACGAACCACTGGCCTCCACGTGACAAGGTCTGGTAACACTGGCCTCCACGTGGCAAGGTCTGGTAACTCAGAGATAACTCTGAGGCTTACAGTGGTTGCAAATAATAATTATTATAATAAGTTTATTATTAACTGTTACTAGTAATTTATGATTTGGATTCAAATGGGTGGTGTTATTCCCACTCCAACCTCCCTGACAGTAGCCACGGTGGTGTTATTCCCACTCCAACCTCCCTGACAGAAGTCACGGTGGTGTTATTCCCAATCCAACCTCCCTGACAGTAGCCACGGCGGTGTTATTCCCACTCCAGCCTCCCTGATAGTAGCCACGGTGGTGTTATTCCCACTCCAGCCTCCCTGACAGTAGTCACGGTGGTGATTAAGACACATGTGCAACATCTGGGTATCTTTATTGTAGACGTTTCGCCAACCAGTGGCTTTATCAATACAAATTCTAGGACATAACTTGAAGACAGTAGAACTATGTACAGAAGATGAGGTAATCAGTCCCTCAACCTAGGAGTAGGTGCGAAGAGCACCATAGTCGTGGAGATTCTGAAGCAGAAGAAAGGACCCTGGCGCTTATATAGTAACGTCAGGTGTAGCAGACGAGGGCATATTCACTGGTAGGCGGGATTCCCCAGTGGAAGTAGGTCCTTCCCAAAGAGATGGGTTAGTTGTAGTAGTAGTTGTCGTAGTCGTGAAGGTTATGTACATGTCCTCAGAATTAAGATTCCATGATGTTGCAGTGTCTGACAAGTTGTGTACGAATGGTATATAATACCGACAAGTTGAGATTAAGACACATGTGCAACATCTGGGTATCTTGAGGGACTGATTACCTCATCTTCTGTACATAGTTCTACTGTCTTCAAGTTATGTCCTAGAATTTGTATTGATAAAGCCACTGGATGGCGAAACGTCTACAATAAAGATACCCAGATGTTGCACATGTGTCTTAATCTCAACTTGTCGGTATTATATACCATTCGTACACAACTTGTCAGACACTGCAACATCATGGAATCTTAATTCTGAGGACATGTACATAACCTTCACGACTACGACAACTACTACTACAACTAACCCATCTCTTTGGGAAGGACCTACTTCCACTGGGGAGTCCCGCCTACCAGTGAATATGCCCTCGTCTGCTACACCTGACGTTACTATATAAGCGCCAGGGTCCTTTCTTCTGCTTCAGAATCTCCACGACTATGGTGCTCTTCGCACCTACTCCTAGGTTGAGGGACTGATTACCTCATCTTCTGTACATAGTTCTACTGTCTTCAAGTTATGTCCTAGAATTTGTATTGATAAAGCCACTGGATGGCGAAACGTCTACAATAAAGATACCCAGATGTTGCACATGTGTCTTAATCTCAACTTGTCGGTATTATATACCATTCGTACACAGTCACCGTGGTGTTATTCCCACTCTAGCCTCCCTGACAGTAGTCATGGTGGTGTTATTCCCACTCCAGCCTCCCTGACAGTAGCCACGGTGGTGTTATTCAAACTCCTGCCTCCCTGACAGTAGCCATGGTGGTGTTATTCCCACTCCAGCCTCCCTGACAGTAGTCACGGTGGTGTTATTCCCACTCCAGCCTCCCTGACAGTTGCCACGGTGGTGTTATTCCCACTCCAGCCTCCCTGACAGTAGCCACGGTGGTGTTATTCCCACTCCAGCCTCCCTGACAGTAGCCACGGTGGTGTTATTCCCACTCCAGCCTCCCTGACAGTAGCCACGGTGGTGTTATTCCCACTCCAGCCTCCCTGACAGTAGCCACGGTGGTGTTATTCCCACTCCAGCCTCCCTGACAGTAGCCACGGTGGTGTTATTCCCACACAATAACACAGAATACCAGTACAGTAACAGAGAAAATCAATACAGTAACAAAGAATAACAGTAAAGTAACACAGAAGACCAGTACAATAACACAGAGGACTGTACAGTAACACAGAAGACCAGTGCAGCAACACAGATTTACATCTCTTATATTTTACTGTTCTTCTGTGTTGGTGTTCTGTTTTATGTGTTATAATTCTGTTTTATATGTTATTATTCTGTTTTGTGTTACTATGCTGTTTTACGTCTCAGTTTACTGTTTTATGTGTTACTATAATGTTTTATTTGTCACTATACTGTTTAATATTTCACCTTACCGTTTTATATATCACTATACCATTTTATGTGTCACTATACTGTTTTATGTGTTTCTTTATTGTTTCGTTTATTACTGTACTGGCTGACAGGTCTCCTGGCTGACAGGTCTCCTGGCTGACAGGTCTCCTGGCTGACAGGTCTCCTGGCTGACAGGTCTCCTGGCTGACAGGTCTCCTGGCTGACAGGTCTCCTGGCTGACAGGTCTCCTGGCCGACACGTCTCCTGGCTGATGCGTCTCCTGGCTGACACGTCTCCTGGCCGACACGTCTCCTGGCCGACAAGTCTCCTGGCCGACACGTCTCCTGGCTGACACGTCTCCTGGCCGACACGTCTCCTTGTTAATATCTCAGATAAACTTCTATTAATGAATATCATCTAATGTATAAAGTAGTTTAGATGGCAAATCTGTGACCTTTTATATTGATTTACAATGAAACATCGAAAACCGTACCAACCTTAATTAATGGTTAAGTTGCAAAAGAATTAATGAAAAAATGAATGCAGAAAATACGACTTACGTCATATGTGAGACCTGCTTGTCTCTGCTTACATTGCTGTGCTTGTTGCAGACAAACACCTGAGACCTGCTTGTATCTGCTTACATAGCAGTGCTTGTTGTAGACAAACACCTGAGACCTGCTTGTATCTGTTTACAAAAGTGTGCTTGTTGTCAACAAACACCTGAAAGTTACTTTCAAAAATAATCACTTCTGTTCACTAGTTTATGGAATTGGTAAAACAAGAAGAGTAATATGAATCTGAATAATAACGATATTTTGCACAAATATGTTTACGGTTTACATGGAAATTAATAATCACATAATCACTTAAAACTCACTGAAAAGAAAAACTAATAGAGAAAAAAAGGCACAGAAACAGAACATACACAGGAAAAAACAAGGAAAGAAAGAACAATTAAGGGAATATGCACTGAAGAATGAATCAAACACAAAAAACACACTGGAGAAGGCAGGAAAAATAAGCACCTCGGACGCAAATAGAGAAGGAAACTGAAAGAGAAGCTACGTTATGAAAAGAATATACACCAGAAAATGGCAACAAAGAAGGAACAAGCAAAGAAGCACAGAACATTCATTCTTGAGGAAGAACATTAACCAGAAAGACAACAAATATCAGTGGGAAAGACAAGGAACTCTAGCAAGAAAATAAGAACCAGCTCACTTTTACAGAAAGCTTCAAACACATCAACTTGTGTCAATTATTTCAACAATCAATATAAGTTAAGAAAAGAACTGTTTAGTCTACTCCTAAGATATTCAGGGATTTGCTGACCATTGCGTTTAGAGCAAGAAGTTTCCAGTATAAACCAATAGGTCAGAAAAGCTGAGCATCCTGACTACTACATCCAAGAAGGTTTGTACTAAAACAAAAAACTATTATAAAACAACTCCAGCGACTCACAAAGAAAACAACGTTTTCCGTAAGATCATTCAAGAAAAATGTGAATATTCAGCTATCATAATCTCCTGTCCTAATAAATTAGACAATTTTTTCTCGAAAAAAAACTCATACAAGAATGTAAACAGTCGTCGTCAAGACAGTGACCTTCTTCACAGAGGGAAGACCTGGCGTCAGTTTCCACCTGGGATACTGGATGTGAAGACTTACTCAGCCCTGTAACAACTTCACACAGTATTACCAAGGCTGGCTACTCCTCAGGAAAATTAATGAATAGAAAAATAAATAATTCACAAAAATAAACCCTTTATTATTTATTAATGCAAAGATAAAACATTGAAACATGAATGTGCATCCTACTTTAAAGAAAAATGAAAAAATGAAATGGAAAAATGACATTAGAATTCAACGCTAATATGTACAGTAATGCTGGGGTGTCTGGTTGAGGTTGACACCGTCTTGTAGAAATTGTAGCCGTTGTTGATGATGTGGGGGGGGGGCAAGTTATAGATCTCTCCATTCATGGTATATGAATGGAGAGATCTATAACTTGCAATTTAAAAAAAAATTGTTTACCAATGTAAGAGCCTATTCATCACTATTTCTCTCGGAAACCCTAGCGACCTCTCGCGGAACTCCTGGGTTCCGCGGTACCCTAGTTGAGGAATGCTGCTCTAGACAGTTAAGTTTGCACCTCACGAATTCTTATCAAATACACTTACGAGTCGTCATATCTATGCTTACCATGTGCTTGCTAAATATTTGAAAATGCTTAGTCTTCAAGTATCAAGTAAGAAGTTGTCTCAGTGAAGGTTTCCATATTGCCATAGTGTCTTTTCATCAGTTTGTTGGTCTCCGTCATAATGCGGGAAAAAATACTTTATTCTTGTAGATTATAAATGATGATATAGAAGACTTTTATTAAGGTGGTTAAAAAAAATAAAAATAGAGGATCTGAATGAGATTTTTTTTTTTTTTGGGGGGGGGATTCGAACCGAAGGTAAAGATTGAAACATATGGCTGCCTTTCATGAACATTTTCATTTTATGGGATCACAGATCTTCGGTCTGTGATCCCATAAACGCAGGTGCTGTACTTCAAGCAGAAGGAGCATCCACCCAAGCCTATTGGCCACTGAGACTAATTATAGAAATATACCTTAATGGACTTTAAAATCATCTCTGGATATTTCTGCCGAAGAGAAATTTCTACTCCTATGCAGACAAAGGACTGTCATCTATTGCCTCTACGTGTTTGAGGCAAGGATAGTAAGCCAGAAGGTTACTTCACTACGCTGCTTCTACATGTTTGAGGCAAGGATAGTAAGCCAGAAGATTACTTCACTACGCTGCTTCTACATGTTTGAGGCAAGGATAGTAAGCCAGAAGGTTATTTCACTACGCTGCTTCTACATGTTTGAGGCAAGGATAGTAAGCCAGAAGATTACTTCACTACGCTCCACTCCCTCACTACCAGCACGAAGTGTGAAAAATATACAGTAATATATTAAAAATAGAATGGAATTTACAGGAGAGATGAAACATGATGAAAAATATGGGCAATGACTCCTTTTATATACTAGTAATGTTCTTATCGCAATGTGTTACTTCCCACACTGACCTGTGTGAACCAGTGGTTCAATGTTTGGTCACCACCAGCACAATCTCTGGATACTATGGTGCAGGTAGACACTCACCATTGTTATTATTACCCTGGTTGGCTCATTGACCTTGATGTAGGTGCTCTAGAAATTTTAGGAGACAGTTAATTAATTACCGCTTGCTCGTACATATCAGCTTGAATCCCGAGGTTTTAAAATTCACGGTATTATGGCTGGATTCACAGACAATCGCAGCCAGGATAGGAAACACATGACGATGATTAGGTCCGTCCTGGATCATTGTCAAGCCAAAACTAAGGCGGGAAAAAACTGAGAATTCCAGAAGGGAAGGTACTAGTAGAAGTAGTGGCGGTATTGGTAGCAATATTAGTAGTAGTTGTGGTACTAAAATTAACAGAAGCATTAACAGTATTGGTAACAGCAATGGTGGTAACAGTAATGATGAGGTAGCAGGAATAATAATAGTGGTACGTGTAAAGGCACTATGTGTAGCGAAAGAATTAGTAACCACATCAGTGACAGCACAAAAGAGCAAAAAAAGAGAGGGGCACTGCAGGAGACCTACTGACTCACGGGCGTAGGAAAAAGTATTTTTTACAACTGGTACTTAAATGACTGTATTACCTTCATGCTTACAGTTTCAACATGGAGCTTGCTTCATTTTATTTACAAAAAAAACTTTATACACATTCGTGTTGAATGGCTTACTGCCAAGATTAATTGCACTGTTTTCGGGCTACCGACTCCTGTACTTGAATTGCTTCTTACTGATTGTACGACCTTGCTTGCACTTCTCTGTGCTTTATGTAGTAGCTTATTTTTCATCTTTTATCTAACATGAAGCCAAAATTTGACGATATATTCGAGATCCAGCAAAACAAATGCATTATTAAGGGTCAATTTCATTTCTGGTATTTTGTGCTCGAGATTTCCCACTTTGAACCTTCACATTCTGATAGCAGTGCTGTTTGCAGATAGGAATTGTTTGGTACTTTTGAGGTTGTTTCTTATGAGTACTCCTAGATCCACTTTGTCTTCTGTTTCGTTTAATTCACAGTTTGTAGCCAAATATTTTATATTCATATCTTATGATTATCGTATAAACAAGTACCAAATTTTTCATATGAAACATTAAATATGTACCCCGTCTCCGTTCACAGCGCTACCGCATACACATTACTCTTAGTATTGTCTATAAAATTTTGCTCTCTTAAATATTACCCCTATCTTGAGATCATTAATTTAACTTGTAAACAAGAGTGGGCCAATAATCGGTCCTTGATAAAGTCTGTTTCTTTTTTCTTGTCACCCAGACATGTCACCGTTCAGTCTCGGTTTTCTATTTTTGAGCCGGTCATAGATCCTGGCTTTAAATTTGACTTCTACACTAAACTTTCAACATTCGGCAGCAGTTTTTAATGGGGTACCTTAGTGAATGATTTTTTTTTTTTTGGAAATCTAGATGTGTACTAATTCTTTGGGGATTTTTTCATCAATGTTTTTATATACGAGATTAGAAAATTCTGTTACAAAAGGCAGGGATATTCATTGGATGCGAAGTCCATGTTGATTGCAAACAAACCATACCACGGGCGGGATTTAAACCCGCGGTCAGAGAGTCTCAAAACTCCAGCTAACTGGAGTCCAGTGGATAACGTGACGGTCTGGAGTTTTGAGACTCTCTGACCGCGGGTTCAAATCCCGCCCGTGGTATGGTTTGTTTGCAATCAACATGGACTTCGCATCCAATAAATATTCCTGCTAATTGTAACAGAATTTTCTAATCTCGTACATAAAAGCATTGATGAAAAAGTCCCAAAAGAATTAGTACATATCTAGATTTCCAAAAAAAAAAAAATCATTCACTAAGGTACCCCATTAAAAACTTCTGCCGAATGTTAAAAGTTTAGTGTAGACGACAAATTTAAAGCCAGGATTTATGACCGGCTCAAAAATAGAAAACTGAGACTGAACGGTGACATGCCTGGGTGACAAGAATAAAGAAACAGACTTTATCAAGGACAGATTGGTGTAAAATTGCTGGCTAGACAGATACTGCAAGGAACTTGCAATCCCATTCATTGATAACTGGAACAACTTTTATGGCAAACATGATATGTATGCAAGGGATGGGGTACATCTCTCTGGGGCTGGGGTGGTAGCACTTGCAGACTCGATTGAGAAGGCCATTGGCGAAATGCCTATGATTTTAAACTGATAGAAGATAGAGGTATGGGTGTGTGTGGGAAACAAGCAGGTTGCAACACTAGGGTTGGAAACAGTAAATGTATAAAAGGCATTCAGCATGAAGTTATAAATAAAGACAATAGATCAGGTCAGCATTCAAAGGGGGACAGCAGAGGGCAGCAAGGGACTAGCTCCCTTAAGGTTTACTATACTAATAGCAGGAGTGTAAGAAATAAGATAGATGAGCTAAGATTAATTGCAAGTGCAGGAAACATAGATATTATTGCTGTAACAGAGACCTGGCTCAATCTGAAAGATAGAGAGATGCCCTCTGAATGTCACATACAAGGCTATAAATTATTCCACACTGACAGTGTCAACAGGAAAGGTGGTGGAGTAGCGATGTATGTCAGAGACAATTTAAATTGTTGTGTTAGACAAGATATTAAATTAGAAGCGTCAGCCACTGAATCTGTTTGGTTACAGCTTCTCGAGGGCCGAGAAAAACTAATTTTGGGTGTGATTTACAGGGCCCCAAATCTTGATAGGGAGTGCAGTAAACTTCTATGGGACGAAATTCGTAAGGCATCTACATACGAAAATGTTGTGCTAATGGGAGATTTCAACTATAGACAGATTGACTGGAGCAATTTGACAGGAAATTTAGAGTCAGGTGACTTTCTTGATACGATCCAGGATTGTTTTTTAAAACAGTTTGTGACAGAGCCAACTAGGGGAAATAACCTCCTTGACTTGGTTCTTGCCAGTAGGGAAACACTAATTAATAATCTTGAGGTTAATGATGAGCTTGGGGAAAGTGATCACAAATCACTCAGTTTTAATATATCATGGAATTCCCCTAATAATGGCAATCAAATCTCTGTCCCTGACTTTCGCTTGGCTGATTTCATAGGACTGAAAAATTACTTAGGTGGGCTGAACTGGAATGACCTGACTAAGGGTCAGGTAGGTGGTGATGGTTGCCGATGTGATGCTTTCCAGGGCATAGTTCTAGCTGCTCAGTCAAATTATGTTCCAAATAGGGAAATCAGATCAAACAAAAATGATCCTAAATGGACGAACAATAGATTAAAATATCTGATTGGTCAAAAGAGAGGCATATATAGGCAAATCAAAAGAGGAGAGGGGCAATTAAGAAATCGATATATTCAGTTAAAGAGAGAAATAAAAAAGGGAATTAGAAAAGCAAAAAGAGATTATGAGGTTAAAGTTGCAAGAGAATCGAAGACTAACCCAAAAGGATTCTTTCAGGTATACAGAAGTAAGATCAGGGACAAGATAGGCCCACTCAAAAGTTCCTCGGGTCAGCTTACTGACAGTGATAAGGAAATGTGTAGCATTTTTAACACATACTTCCTCTCAGTTTTTACACAGGAGGATACCAGCGATATTCCAGTAATGATAAATTATGTAGAACAGGACGATAATAAACTGTGCACGATTAGGGTCACAAGTGACATGGTTCTTAGGCAAATAGATAAATTAAACCCTAACAAATCCCCAGGCCCTGATGAACTGTATGCAAGGGTTCTAAAGGAATGTAAAGAGGAGCTTAGCACACCTTTGGCTAATATTTTCAACATATCACTACAAACTGGCATAGTGCCAGATAAGTGGAAAATGGCAAATGTGATACCTATTTTCAAAGCAGGTGACAGGTCCTTAGCTTCGAATTATAGACCAAGTGGGAAAATTTATGGAATCAATAATTGCCGAGGCAGTTCGTAGCCACCTTGAAAAGCATAAATTAATCAACGAATCTCAGCATGGTTTTACAAAGGGGCGTTCCTGCCTTACGAATTTATTAACTTTTTTCACTAAGATATTTGAGGAGGTAGATCATGGTAATGAATATGATATTGTGTATATGGACTTCAGTAAGGCTTTTGACAGGGTCCCACATCAGAGACTATTGAGGAAAATTAAAGCACATGGAATAGGAGGAGAAATTTTTTCCTGGATAGAGGCATGGTTGACAAATAGGCAGCAGAGAGTTTGCATAAATGGGGAGAAATCAGAGTGGGGAAGCGTCACGAGCGGTGTTCCACAGGGGTCAGTGTTGGACCCCCTGCTGTTCACAATCTACATAAACGACATAGATGAGGGCATAAAGAGCGACATCGGAAAGTTTGCCGATGACACCAAAATAGGCCGTCGAATTCATTCTGACGAGAACATTCGAGCACTCCAGGAAGATTTGAATAGACTGATGCAGTGGTCGGAGAAGTGGCAGATGCAGTTTAATATAGACAAATGCAAAGTTCTAAATGTTGGACAGGACAATAACCATGCCACATATAAACTAAATAATGTAGATCTTAATATTACGGATTGCGAAAGGGATTTAGGAGTTCTGGTTAGCAGTAATCTGAAACCAAGACAACAGTGCATAAGTGTTCGCAATAAAGCTAATAGAATTCTTGTCTTCATATCAAGAAGCATAAATAATAGGAGTCCTCAGGATGTTCTTCAACTCTATACATCCTTGGTTAGGCCTCATTTAGATTATGCTGCACAGTTTTGGTCACCGTATTACAGAATGGATATAAATTCTCTGGAAAATGTACAAAGGAGGATGACAAAGTTGATCCCATGTATCAGAAACCTTCCCTATGAGGATAGACTAAGGGCCCTGAATCTGCACTCTCTAGAAAGACGTAGAATTAGGGGGGATATGATTGAGGTGTATAAATGGAAGACAGGAATAAATAAAGGGGATGTAAATAGTGTGCTGAAAATATCTAGCCTAGACAGGACTCGCAGCAATGGTTTTAAATTGGAAAAATTCAGATTCAGGAAGGATATAGGAAAGTACTGGTTTGGTAATAGAGTTGTGGATGAGTGGAACAAACTCCCGAGTACAGTTATAGAGGCCAGAACGTTGTGTAGCTTTAAAAATAGGTTGGATATAATACATGAGTGGATGTGGGTGGGTGTGAGTTGGACCTGATAGCTTGTGCTACCAGGTCGGTTGCCGTGTTCCTCCCTTAAGTCAATGTGACCTGACCTGACTAGGTTGGGTGCATTGGCTTAAGCCGGTAGGAGACTTGGACCTGCCTCGCATGGGCCAGTAGGCCTTCTGCAGTGTTCCTTCGTTCTTATGTTCTTATGATTATTGGCCCACTCTTGTTTACAAGTTAAATTAATGATCTCAAGATAGGGGTAATATTTAAGAGAGCAAAATTTTATAGACAATACTAAGAGTAATGTGTATGCGGTAGCGCTGGATATCAAACTAATATTTTCCAGAAAACAAACGCTCATATTTCAGAAAATCTTCACTGGTTTACGCAAAATTAACGTTATGCTAGAGAGAAGATGGTGTCAGGAACAAGTCTTGTCTTACCTTTGTGAATACTGGGTATCATTTGCTAGTTTTCTGTCTTATTGACACCTTGCCTTCATATAATGATTTGTTAAGTATTGCTATGGGTAAGTAATTAGTTTCTGCCTTCATTCTTTCATAACTCTAGAAGTTAGTTCATCTGAAATGCTTCATTAGTAAATACTCAGCTTATTAAAGTATTTTAATAGTTCAAGGCTGCTATATTTATTAATACACAAATAACCCGCACATAGAAGAGAGGAGCTTACAACGACGTTTCGGTCCGACTTGGACCATTTACAAAGTCACACTAACCAGAAGTGGACCAGGACGGCTATATATAAGCAGGAAGAGGTAGTAGTAGTAGTAGTAGTAGTAGTAGTAGTAGTGGCAGTATTAGTAGTAGTAGTGGCAGTAGTAGTAGTATTAGTAGTGGTAGTAGTGGGGAATTAAGGAGGAGGAGCCAGTCAAATACAAAGAAAGGGGAGCACTGCAAGGGAGCTAGGTGCAGACAGAGGGAGAGCAAGTGCACAGAGGTGGGGGGAAGGGGAAGTGATGAAATAAGTAAATAAATAATGAAGGAACAGAAACACGCGACAGAAGAAAGAAAGACAAAAAAAGGAAAGAGGAAAGGGGAAGAGGGAGAAGAAGAAAAAATGAGGAATCAGGTTAAGTCACGGGTGTTCTGAAGTTTGGAGCATTTTACAATGTAGTGGGAGAGGAAGGCATCTACAGAGACGAAGCCAGGACTAAGATTCATACAAGGAAAGTTGTGTATTAGGGAGGATTCAACAAGACGGCGACTGTTAAAGTTGGAAGTAGGGAAGACAGTTTTAGCGGAAGACCAGTCAATAGGATGGCTATGATCTCTGACGTGACAGAACAGAGCATTGTTAGTGTCGTTCCAATCACGGTATTGTGCCTTTTTTTTTGTTATATTTATTAATATTTAGTATATCAGGGTTTAACCCTTAAAAACTTTTGCTACCTTGAAGTGTCATGTTCAACAGAAAACAAAGAGATGAAGGCTTCGTAGAATTCTGAAACAATATCTCTAATTATAGGAACTAATGTTGCTTTCTACATTTTCTTTCCTCTCCTACATATTTAGCGCTTCTCCATGAATATAATAATAATACATTGTCTTTCCCCGGCGTACAATGTGATTTTTATTTGTCTTGCCTTTAATATTTTATGCAATAGGTCTTTCAAATTCCTACTTAGCATTATGAACCTCTCTCTCTTATTTTCTCTTCTTGGCCTTTGTGTTCATCACTCATTTAAATTTCTGAAGTTCATTACGTTTTCTGTACATACATAATCTCATCTAGTTGTCTTGTCATCCAATTGTCTATATTTTTACCTATTTTATGTTTTATCTTCAGTGGCAAGTAACTATTTTCGATATTTAGAACTATAAATTTAAATTTACTTCGCATTTCCTATATGTTATTTGCTGTTATTTGCATTTAATCATTCTACATAGCTTATCTTACTGACATCTTAACGAGTTATATCAGTTTGTTATTCTGTGGTTGGGAAGCGTCTTGATATAATTTTGGTTCTCAAGCTTAAGTTTGTTTTCAACAGGATGATGTGACCCTTTCTAGTTTCTCTGCTACCTGCATGATTGGAAGTAATAATATATGGTCTACTGGAGATTGTTCCGAGAGTCAACCTCCCTGTTGCCCTGTCCTCGACCAGGCCTCGTAGTGAATCGAGGCCTGATCAACCAGAATGTTACTGCTGGCTGCTTGCAATCCAACGTATGAACCACAGTCAGGCTGATTACGTGCTAACTTTAGGAATCTGTCCAGCTTCCTCTTGAAGACAGCCAGGAGTCTATTGGTGATTCCTCTTATGTGTGAACGAATACTGTTGGATATTCTTGAGCTCCGGACACTTAATGTATTTTCTCAGTGTACTCATGGCACCACTGCTTTCCATTGGGTGGTATGTTGCACTGTCTGCCTAATCTTTTGCTTTCGTAAGAGTGATTTTTGCGTGCAGATTTGGGATCAGTCCCTATAGGATTTCACAGACGTAGACTATGACGTAACTTTCTCGCCTGCGGTCCAAGGAGAACAGATCAAGGGATTTCAGACGTTCCCACTAATTAAAGTGCTTAACTGATCTAATGCATTCAGTGAAGGTTTTCTCTTAATACTCTAGATCCGTAATTTCACCGGCCTCGAATTAGGCAGTTAGAGTACAGAAGTATTCTTCGCAGAGGTAATAATGGCACTTTTGTGATCAGTATATGTTTTACCACTATGTAGCAATTTGTATTAGGAAGCTGTGTTCAATCTAGTTGTCAGTTCTAGCAGTACCATTCTAAAAATTCATTTTTTCCAGTTTATCTTAGAGGCATTAAATTCCCTTTATGTTAGTTCCTCCATATTACGGATTATTTTAATATCGTAATACAGGGGAGGGGGAAAGGGGGTATTATTTTCTTGGTTTAATTTAGCTAAACAATGTATCACACGGATTATTTATTGTTCGTTTCCATTGCCTTGAATTCTGACATATAAACATATGGTTCTTTGTCATACCTCTGAATTTCAGTGGCATAAACTTCAGTGACAATATACACAACCACTCTGCCAGTTTATGAAGACAGCTACATTCACAATATTACTCTAAAACAACACCTTTTTTCTACTGCTTAAATTATACCAAGACCCTGATGATGCATATTCTGAGAATGTGTCTTCTTTTTGGAATATACCTGCAAGATTCAGCTAGATATTTATTATTTCATATAGATGGTCTGCTCTGCCACCTGGGTTAATTAATGGAAACTTCTGGTCTCGCCGGTATCCTGCATCCTCATTCATGTACACCTGACTCCCTCCTGCACTCTCACCTCAATATGCAAGTCTTTTACTTTGTAAGACTCATCTTAACCATGTAAACTTTACGTCCTTCTTGCGTAACAAGATTCTCCCAAATTGTCTCACAAATCTACGTATATAATCTAGAGCGTAGTTCTTTTCACACTAATCATTATATTTTTGATTTAGAAACATTACAATGTTGAGTGTGAAACCGTTTAAGTCATACTTAGATAAGTTTCCTTTTGGCGTCTCATTTTCTTCTTAAAGGTTTTGTATCTGTTAAGATTCTCTTGTGATATTCTCTGCTTTAAATAATTAGTTTCACCAACAGTCATAAAAATTGTATTCTCTGGCGGGTATTTTATCTCAGAAAACTGATCACATATTTCCTTGAATCTCCTTCCTGAGAGACACTCCTTATTCAAATTAATTTTTAAAGGAGTAAAACGGTCAGCTATCGAAAGGCTTCAGTCAAATAACTAAAAGTTCCAGTGGCCAGTCGTCATATGACTAAGACCCACTTCAATAAACAATTGTCCTGTTTCCTGGCGTATCTGACCCAGCTTCCTAAGTCAGTACCTGTTGTTTCGGTAAAATTCCGAGTTTTGATTTGTTACAGTTGAATCTTTCACTAGGGCTACCTTGAGTTCTCTGGGGATTTAGCTGGACAATCTGGGGCTTCAACTTGGAATCTGAGTGAGACATGGCTCACCTAACAAGTCAATATGAAGTTACTTAAGTCACTTCCCTGAAAAGCATCCAAATTTCTCATATAGAGCGATTCGGCAGTGGCCTGACGAAAATCGGCGTCCAGTTCGTCATCACTGTCACATAAGGCATTAATGCTGTCCTTGTTTTCACTTGCTTATTCTAGAGTTAAACTAACAAAATAGACACTTCTCTTGAGTAGTAGTATCCACAGAAGCGAAGAGATCATTTATGTAACGTTTTAGGAGAGCCAGTTCAACGAGTTAACACACGTTAATCCATTAACAACTCGGAACTAAGTTGAGCACATCTTAACATCATAATGGTAGATAGGGCAGTGCCACAAGGGTAGCCAAGGGATATATTTTGAGATTAAGCATAATGAAAATCAAGGCTTGTGAATAACTGTTCATCATTAATAAGTCATATCTATTTAGAAAAGATTATATAATTATTGTTGAACCTATATCTATATATACCTGATATAAGAAGAGGCAAGCGGAGCCAGAATGACAGTATTTTTCGCTTGAGATTAGGAAGCAGAAAGCAGCAGGGTTAAAATGTGTTCAGTATTAGGTGCTTGAGCTTATGAAGCCCAGATGAGAAGACTCATCAGACGAGCTTTAGGTGCTTGAGATAAGACAAGTAGACGCGAGAAGACACAGAATGCAAAGAGACATTAGGTGCTTGAGCAAAGGAAGCAGAGGTATATCAGCACAAAAGGAATTGTAAACAAAGCAGGACAAAAATGAGAATAAGGAAGAAAGCCCAGATATAAATATCAGTACGCAGATGACGTTCTCAGACTGATATGAAATCCAGTAATATTCTGTGAAGAATACCACATAATGTGGAGAGTTAGAAAGATTGAATTATCTTACATTTCTCTTTCAAGACTCATTTTCCTCTTCTCCGCCCATAGGATCAACCTGTCCAAGTCACTTAAAATGGTCAAACATTCTACTCTGAATGCTGCGCTTTTCCCTGGTTTGGTGATATCCATAACTTTTTGTATTATACAAGTTAGCCCCACTTGGATATCATTTATGTACATTGATGAGAAAACTGAACCAAGAACCGATCCCTGAAGAACGCCGCTCACTGGAATTAACCATCTTGTACATAACAATAGTCTTCACTTGTTTACCTAAAACTGGCATTAATTAAGCTAATGAAATAATAGTTTCTATTCTATTGGCACCTTCACCTCTTTTAATGACTTCTTATAACTACTGTATTGGGCAAGCCATTTGTTATCCATTTTTTATGACTGGCAGGTATTTTATCCGATCCACTTGATTTCTTAAAATTTTGCTTCTCCCAATGGTTATATACTGTCATGGCTACTGATTTCGTCATCAGTTAGTGTCACACTCTGAAAATAATTTTTTGCAGCTTAAAGACGTTGATTTCATTATCATTTACTGTTATTGTGTCATTATCGTTGGTTGAAGGTTGTACGTGCCTTTTTAATTTTTTTTTTAATTCTTTGTGTGATGTTCATTAGCAAGAGAGAGAGAACAGAAAGAAGTACATCTCGCCCTTATATCCCTAGGTTAAGAAAATGCTGTAGGCTAGGATAATGCGAGCCCAATATTGCTGAGCAGATGTGCAGATCATCTAGTATAAACTCTCAGTTGTATCAGTTAGTAATGCCCAGCACAGTGTAAATAACCATCACTGTGGAAAGAGGTAAATACAGGCCCAATTCACACACAAAAAGAGCAGAGCGGAAATCGGTATTTACTGTCGGTCATTTGCAAAAATTTTATGACCATCTCGCGGCAAATGACAGCATTTTCCGACTACCTCTCTTCTTTGTGACCATCAATACGGCTTCAGAATAGGTCGTTCGCTACTGATCTTCTGATAAACCTCTCCATTATATGGAACAAGTAGCTGGACGAATCTTAAAGCTCGGTCGACAGCTAGAGCTGTCGACCGAGAATGGTGGAAGGGATTCTTGGCAAAACAGCAAGTACTCGGAGTCTCTGCCTCTGCACTAGACCTACTTCGTGATTACGTTCTAGATAAACCCTTTCAAAGTAATTCTCAAAGGGACAGAGTGAACAAGACAGTCGATGCCAGTATTCCACAGGGAAGAGTGCTTGGTCTGTTGTGGAATGTCTACTTCGCTGACTTTCACATCGTCCCAGAATCCCATTCCTATGCAGATAAATGTACTCTGGTATTTACGTATTCGAGAGGAAATGCCAGCTACTCTCAGGTACATCAATCAACGGCTTACAGGTATATTAGTTGAAGAAACCGATGGCTGGTTACATTTATTGCAGCGAAATTACAGATAACTGGCTCAAAGCACCATGATATTAATGTTTGAGCAGTGGTAAAAATAAACGGGAAACCGCTGGAACCACGTGTAAATTTACAAGGCAGCCAGAAAGCTAACAACACTAATGCATGTCTCGTAGCAGTTCGACAGTAGAGGCTGTACGAGGCAGAAGTGTCTGCCCCATTTCTTATCTACGACTTCTTGACAGAACAAAGAACAGAGCAAGTCGACTTATTTCTAACCTGGACCCAGACTGTATACATCTGGCATTTCAGCAGAGGCTTCAGCACCGGAGAGATGTGGGCGGTCTGCTGGAATGTAAAAGATCAATATTATGAAGCTACCATACTTGGCTCCAATCCGCAGACAACCAGAAAACAGCTTCTATTAAATACGACATGCAGCAAACAGCGATTGCACTCTGACTGTATCCTACTAAAGAACAGCATTCCATCTGAAATCATTAAATTTTAAAACGATTCGAGCCTAGAACATGTTTGTATAGAATATCAACATCGATGAAATAAAATTATGTGACCAAACGTAATGGCTGGCCCAAAGCCTCCTCCAACTTTGTTCTATTCCATATTTGTGTTTTGCAAAAATAAAAAAAGTTTTCCAATGATAGCTTGTAAATGTAGGTAGAAACTGTTTACTTAGACCTGTAAAAACCCTTCTGTTAGTAAAACCAAAGAGAAAAAATGTTGAATGAAAGAGGGCTACTGATAAAAAAAAAATGTGAAACTTTAGCGTGATAAATATCCACTGCAGTGAGGACTTTAGAGGCTGAAACAGAGAAAGTAGATGTACGAAGTAACAAGGTAACTATTGCAGTCTACTACAATGCGTCACACAACTAAGAGAAATAGGAATGGAGTAGATACGAGGCGCAACTCACTGATGAAGATCCGGAGGAAACCGTCACGAATTACGTACAGAACAAAAGCAATACTGAATATGAGACACCAAAACGATAAAAAGATTGATTTTAAGAATGGAAAATCACATGCAGTACTAGGGATATGAAGAAATACATTGAAGGAGGCACAGTTTCATGTCCCACTCAACATATTCTATGTTGTATAAGAAAGGTATAAAATACCGACAGTGTAAAAGTTTAGACACAAGTGCAACATCTGGATATCTTTATTGTAGACGTTTCGCCATCCAGTGGCTTTATCAATACAGATTCTAGGACATAATTAGAAGACAGTAGAACTATTTACAAAAGATGAGGTAATCAGTCCCTCAGCCTTGGAGTTAGTGTTTACTGGGGAATCCCTCTTACCAGTGACTATGCCCTCGTCTGCTACACGTCCTTATCCACTGACGCCTGTATAACCTCCAGTCTTCTTGCCTTTGCTCCAGACTCTCCTCCACCACGATGCTGTGAACACTAACTCCAAGGCTGAGGGACTGATTACCTCATCTTTTGTATATAGTTCTACTGTCTTCTAATTATGTCCTAGAATCTGTATTGATAAAGCCACTGGATGGCGAAACGTCTACAATAAAGATATCCAGATGTTGCACATGGGTCTAAACTTTCATATTCGATGTTAAATTCACCACAGGAATAATAAAGAAGGACATCTTATCAAAAATAGATCAACAGTGTGCCTCCAAACCAGGAATATACGACCCTTTCAGACCCTCATAGGCCATCTGAAAGAATCAGTCCTACTTGTGAAAAGAAAATAAAAAATAATAAAATATGCAAAAACATAATTATATGTAAAAAAAAAAAAACATGAAATATTCCTAACGGAAGCAAATAACGAGAAAATACATAAATTAATTTCGTGAAGCGAAGCTAGTATACACACGGACAGGTCTTCTAATGTGCCGATGGATGTGACAAGTACCTCTCAGGGTGTGTGACCGAGATGGATCAGTTAAAAAGAGTGAAGCAACATATTACTGTGTCCAGTGAAAGTTGAGTTTCTGATCTAATGCTTAGATCAGAAACTTAATGTGGCAGGAGCATGAAGTCAGGTATTGTCCAATATGCCAAGAGGGTCCCATGATAACTCCCACAGAGTGAAGGAGGTAGAGGAGGGGTTAGGAGGTAACGACGTATGCCCAATACCCAACAGACATTCAACCATTTATACTACATCCACCATTCATTCTTAACTAACCAACTTTTGCCTCATAGTAACAGATTAAAACAGGGCAACTGCTAGACAGCTAGAAAAGTGCAAATGTAATACTAAAAAATATGTAAACTGTAACCTACAGCTTAGTTTTACAAACTAGGAGAATATAAAAACTCAGAAAAAACGAATATGCAAGAGACATCCAGCAGAGATTTAATTATGCTAAATATTTGAATCTCCGAGAAATATGATGCTTAGTCAGTAATATCCTAAACAGTAAAATAAACATCTGATATAGTTCCACATAGTCGACTGTTACACAAACATGAATAATATGAGGCTTCTTCAATTGATGCAGGAATATCAGTCAAGAGAAGTTAAATGTTAATGATAAGAATGAGGGAGTGATTTCAGCTGATTAGTGGAGTACCTCAAAAGATCAGTTCTTGGACTAAAATTCAGATTAATATGAACCATGTTTTGCTCTTTGCAGGAACGCATCAAAAACGATTCCTAGAAATGACAAGGAAAGATTTACTTAAATTGGCTGCAAATATAGCTTCTTATCATTCATGATAAGTGTGATTAATATAATACCTTAAATGAGATTGCTAGATGTGAAGCATGACCTAGGAAGCATATGCAAAGCTAAATAAAATAACTACTTTCAGGACCCTGAACACTTGCTAATTTACGATATCATACTTAATATAGGTTATGCTCAACTAGCAGAATGAGATGACAGTATGGAACCCTCATCTCATCATGCATAAGAAAAATAAAAACCATAAATTTACAATGAATTTTACGAGATTGTTACCATAACTGAGGAGGCTAGACTATGAAGATAAATATAAGAATCTGAACCGAAATACTCAAAGTATAAGAGAATTAATGAGGACGTGTATTTTGCAGTGAGAGAAGAGGAAGTCAGTGAATATATTTGGCAGTTAAGGAAACATATGAATCACTGGGATGTTAAGAAATGCATTTCAACTTCATGGTGTTAAATAGTAAACAAACTCTAT
>NW_027195628.1:20000-155547 GCF_038502225.1 Cherax quadricarinatus | reverse complement strand
ACAATACAGGGATACACTCCCACTGGTCGACGAAATCACTACAAAACTCACCTCTAGCTTGCTGAAATAGCTGTGCTGAGCTGAACAACAACAGCAGAACATACAAGTGATGCTGAACATGTGACTTGAGAAACAGCATGGGACGCTGTAGTGTGGGGTCACTGGGATACCACTTACAATTCTCGAAGAAATTCGGCAAATTTCGGCTAGATTCTGCTTGTACCTGTGTCTGCATGCTGAAACGTGCAGACACGACATCAGGATAACTCGTTGAGAGACGGATGCTTGTTGTGTAGGGTGATGAAGTGAACAACTTCATTCTTTCTTCTCTCCAGGCAAACACACGTGCTGCGACCACTGCTTCCCACCAATGTGAATGAGATTATTTGTGTGATGCAGTGGCGTGGAGTCATTTATAGGGCTGTGGAGGGTTCTTCTTGCTTTGCAATGTCGTGGTGGGTACACAGGCTTGTGTGTTTGTGCCCATGGCCCAGGAGGGCCATGCCCACGAGGGAGAGAGTTAGTAGGACTGTTGACAAGCCACTTTAATATGCCCACCCCTGCATCTGCCGCACTTACTCAGCGGCCTAGAAGCAGTCAACAAGTCTACTCGCTCTCTCTCTCGTGAGCATGGCCCTCCTGGGCCATGGGCACAAACACACAAGCCTGTGTACCCAACACGACTTTGCAAATGAAGAAGCCTCCGAAGCCTTTGTCATTGAACCCCACTACCAAGACACCCGCCAATAAAACTTATGAAACAATGGTTCTATTTAGCAGTTTAAGTTATTTTTGTGTTAATCGTTATCTCGGTGTACCTGTTAAACTGGTTTTATGATCGGTTTTATAATACTGATAGTCTAGTGATGGGGCTTATTTTAGTGGTTGCTTTTGTTTAAGAATTGGCTATTGTTATAGTGATTATTGTTAGAGCAGTAGTTGTTATAGTGATATAAGGTGGTGGTTATTGCTGTAATAGTCACTGAAATATAGGAGGTGGTTTTTATGATGTTGTTACTAAGTATTGTGGTTGCAGTTGTTTTAGGTAACTGTAGTGAGATTGTTTATTCGTTAATTGTAGTAGCTGATATTGTTATTCCTCTGGTATTGTCGTCTTCTTCATGCTGGTTGTGACTGCTATTGTGCTGGTAATTATAGTTAAAATTTGTATTACAGTGGCACTTGTCATGGCAGTGGTGGTTGTTACAGTAGTGGTTGTTGCAGTGGCGGTGGTTGCAGTGGCGGTGGTTGCAGTGGTGGTTGTTGCAGTGGTGGCTGTTGCAGTGGTTGTTGTTGCAGTGGTAGTTGTTGTAGTTATGGTTGTTGCAGTAGCGGTGGTTGCAGTGGCGGTGGTTGCAGTGGTGGCTGTTGCAATGATGGTTGTTGCAGTGGTAATTATTATTGAGGTAGGAGCTGTTGTTATTGTGTTGGTTTTCTTGGTTGTGATAGTTGTTAAGATAGCGGTTTTCTTATGATGAAGGCTGTTTTCATGGTGGTTTGTTGTTATAATGATGGCAGTTTTTATAGTGGTTGTGGCTTTTGTAGTGGTAAAAGTACATCCATTTAGTGCCGTACGCCAGTTAAGTGTTCATTGAGCACCTGAGGCCAACCTGAGCTTGGCTCATGTTGCAGCACGTACAGTTTGCCTCAGTCATGTTCCATGTCTTGCAGAAGCAACATCACCCTCTCCTCTAAGTGAAACCTCCTGATTGTAGAACCATTTGCCAATACACGAAGGTACAAATCCTGTGTGTTATTAGCTTCTGCCATACTGCCAATACATCACGCAACTGCTTGAAGGTTCTACTCGGGCTGTGAGCCAGGTCTCAGTACGTGGCCTCTCGTTTTCCACTGTGGAGTACCAGATATTCTCCATGGATATCACATTGTCTCTTTTGGTGCATTCTGCCAGACAACACATTTAGTGTATAAACACCTAATTATAATGTTGCCAGTGGTTGAAACAGTGTGTCATGCCAAGCTAGGCCAGCCAAGCCTACATCATCTCTCCGGATATTTTCTACCTGATTGTCATACACACGCTTCAGCACTGGGTAGCAGGATATGGAAAGAGGATTGCTTCGATTCACTATTTTCGCAAAAGAATTTAACTTGGCGTTTTATGGGCCTTGTTTACGCTTTGTAGGTCACTGTCCCATTCACGGGTTCATCTTCGTTCATTCATCTCCAGATTCATTACGACCATTCACAACATAATTAAAGTGAGATTGATGTTTTTCGTTCTTTGTTGTCAGAACAGCTGCGATTCCATGACCAGGGGCGTGTTTATTTTCAGCCCTCAGACACCGCAAATACAGTTAGACACTCCTGTCATGTATTATTGTGTTAGCGTTGCCATCTGATTCACAGCTATTCATGTTGCTACATAAGGAAGGAGCAACACTGTTACTTGCCTAATGAATCACACTAGGCAAGGCCTTCTCAAACCCACACTCATAACAAAAGTATTAACCCAACACATTTTCAGTGCTACCCGAGGCATGACCTTTGGTAACCATGTTAACTCATGATAACTTATGTTGAGCATCTCCTACTCATATCCAACCCTTTTCACTCACGTATTTATTTAACTTATGTTTGAAGCTACCCAAACATATTCCCTCCATCTTCCCAATACCTCTAACTCTCCATTTAATAACTCTCCTCTCCCATTTTTAACTGACAAATCCATTTGTTCTCTAGGCTTCCTCAACTTGTTATTCTCACTCCAAAACTTTTTCTTATTTTCAACAAAATTTGTTGTTAACATCTCACCCACTCTCTCATTTGCTCTCTTTTTACATTGCTTCACAGCTCTTTTTCTCTCCATATACTCTTCCCTCTTTGCATCACTTCTAGTTTGTAAAAACCTCTCGTATGCTAACTTTTTCTCCCTTACTACTCTCTTTACTTCATCATTCCACCAATCGCTCTTCCTCCCTCCCTTACCCACTTTCCTGTAACCACAAACTTCTACTGAACAGAAAACGTTTCGCCACACAGTGGCTTCATCAGTCCAATACAAAGCAGAAGGTGTAAGGAGAGGAAGAGTTTGAGGTAATCAGTCCCTCAGCCTGGAGTCGATGTGTTCAGTCCATCAATCTTGTAGAATGTACAGCATAGGTTGTTGTTGTTGTAGGTTTGCCGGTACTTCCGGCCCGGGTCTTCTCCAGATGGCGACCCGGCGGTGGCCTCCCGGGCGGGGGGTGTCGTTCATCTTCCTTCTTCTGTCTTCTTTCTTGGAGCCCTCCGATTGAAGGGTGACTTCTTCTGTCTTGCGGTGACTCGCCAAGTGGGAAATGTCTTCTCGTTTAGCATCTTCAGCAGCATAGGAGGGCGGAGGCAGCAACTACTAGATTCGTTTTGGAGCCACACCCCAGCTTTAGCAGGCAGCAAAGTGCTGGGAAAACTTGTCTTCAGGGTTATTGATCATTGACAGTCCTGCTAGATGAGGGTACCTTCTTCGGTAGCCCCATTCTGGATAGTCCGGAATTTCTTCCTTGTAGTGTAGTCGAGTGCCACAAAGCGGTGACTTTTTGAGAGTAGGTTGATCAGGGATTCAGTAGTGAATGATCGAGTTGAGTCGCAGGTGAACTTGACTGTCCCGTAGTGGAGGCATTGGATAATTTCTGGAGTGTACATTGCGTTCACATTCTGGTTGGTTGTGTAGAAGTATACACCAGGCAAGAACTGGACTTCTTGTGAAGGAGTGGCGGTAATACGTAGGGATGCATTCCGAGGCCCTTGTGTTTTAACCTTCTTGGCTGGTGGCTGAGACGATTGAGGTGAGGCGTCTGTGAAATGGAATTATTTGGTAGGCTGTTGCAGAGCGGGGCTCAATGATAAACGTCATTGGAGCCTTCTTACTTTATTTGTAATGTAGCGGTGGGTACACAGGCTTGTGTGTTGTGCCCATGGCCCGGGTAGGGCCATGCCCATGAGAGGGAGAACTAGTAGGCCTTGTGTCTTGCTGCCAGGCTGCTGAGAGAGTGAGAGAGTGTGCGACCAGCGTCCCACAGACCTGGGTAGGCCCAGAGGGCAGCACCTTAATGCCGCGAAATATGAACTAAGCTGGCAGACAGCATAGGCTGTCTGTGCAGACAGTACAGGCTGTCTACATACGCTAGGCCACCTACCTCGCGCCGTTCCGACGCCACAATACTGGTGGTAAAAGCAACTCGGTCTCTCTCTCGTAGGAACAGGGCACAGAACACAAAATAAAAAATATATATATATACATATGGACATGGAAAAAAAACTTCCTACTGGGAGGGAAGACAAAAACATTTGGGGTGTGATAAACATCGTGGTCATAGGCAGTGAGCGTTGATGGGCATCCCTGCACGCATTCCTGCGTCTGGACAGATACTGCAACACAGGAGACATCGCTGTGGCTGAGCTGTGATGTAACAGGTTACGGTCTCCTCTGGAACGGTGAAGCAGTCATCGTAGGAGTCGCTGCAGGTTTCACTCAACCTGGGGCACAACATGCTGGTGTCCTCGAGTGAGGCGTCGTCAAAACTCGGCAACTGTGCACGACTTCTGGCAAGTGACTCAGGAGGACACTTCTCGACTGGTACTGTCACTGGGCTGTCACTGCCGGCGAGCGAGGAGTGAGTCGTGGCAGAGACGACTGGGCGAAACATCTGGGAGTAGTAACATCATACACCAGACTGCAGTGAGCGAGCTAGCAGTCAAAGTGACATAATTGTGCAGGCTGCTCACTGAAGCTTTTGACACGAGGCTGACACAGCGCCTGCCGACAGGGCTAACTGCGGCTTGATGAGTGTCATTCTCTCAGCAGTAGGAGTTATAGCAGAGGTTAGTCTAAGCGTCTCCAGACTTGTTTCTCTACATATAACTGCACTCTGAAGGTCTGGAGGTGAAGTGAAACAAATCTCGATGGGAATCGTAGCAGGTACGATTCTGCAGAACAAATATGAACAACGAGCATAAGAGCTTTCTGTACAAAGGGGCTAAAACACTTAGGGGTTGAGTAATATCAGCTGTCAAATGTGCTGGTCACACCGGATGACGACAACACAAAGTGCTACACAGGGGACTGACCGCAGACCACACTGGACACAGGGAGAACTTTACACACACCCACGGTACATGGGGTACAACATGGCTTAAACTAGGAAATGATGCTTTTCTGTGCACAAAATTGACACCAAGCCATATGCTAACATGTGAGAACACTGACTGAGAGGAATTAATTAATGCACGACATATATCTTCTCGACAATACTGAAATAATTACTAGAACACTCGATGTGACATCATGTGATGTCAGGTGTGACGTCGCGAGGTGACGTCAGCAGCATTGTGACGTCAGCAGACATCTCGAGGTGACGTCAGCAGACATCGTGACGTCATGAAGTCGGGCAGCATCGTCGGTGATGCCAATGTGATGTGGGCAGCAGACCACAGCATGTGGCCTGGGACATCTGGCTTGGTAACCCATGTGGCTTGTAGATCCACGTGACATCGCCCACACCCCACATGGCATCGTGATCTATGTAACATGCTGATCCACGTGGCTTGCTGATCCACGTGGCTTGCTGATCCATGTGGCTTGCTGATCTACATGTCATGCTGATCCACGTGGCTTGCTGATCTACGTGGCTTAGTGATCTACATGGCATGCTGTTACACATGGCTTGCTGATCCACGTGGCTTCGAGTGGCCTCGGGCATACGGATACACAGCACTGGCAAAGAATTCACACGAAAAACAGCAGAAAACACAGCAGAGGGAGTGGGCAGTGGTGGGTGTATGGTAGATGTGTGAGCGTGATTAGGGCGAGCTTGGGCGAGGCGAGGAAACGGCCACTTCCTCCTCCTCCCCCACCCACAAATACAGGGAGAGACACTGGATGCAGAAATCACCACAAAACTCACCACTGGCTTGCTGAAGTAGTTGTGCTGAGCTGAACAACAACACCAGAACATAAAAGTGACGCTGAAAACGTGACTTGAGAAACAGCGTGGGGTCACTGGGACAACACTTACAATTCTCGAAGAAATCCTGCTTGTACCTGTGTCTGGATGCTCAAAGGTGCAGACACGACATCAGGATAACTCGTTGTGAGACGGATGCTTCTTGTATAGGGTGATAAAGTGAAGATGACTTCATCCCTTCCTCTCTCAGGGCAAGCACAACTGCTGCGACCACCACTGCTACCAATGTGAATGCGATTAATTGGTATTGCTGCCACCAATGTTTAATGAGATTATTTGGTAATGCTGGTAGCGGGGAGTAAATGATATGTCTTCGGAGGCTTCTTAGTTTTATTTGTAAAGTAGTGGTGGGTACACAGGCTTGTGTGTTGTGCCCATGGCCCGGGAAGGGCCATCCCACGAGGAAGAGAGCTAGTAGGCCTGTCTTGCTGCCAGGCCGCTGAGGCAGTGAAAGAGTGTGTGACCAGCGTCCCACAGACCTGGGCAGGCCCAGAGGGCAGCACCTTAATTGTGCAAAATATGAACTAAGCTGGCAGACAGCATAGGTTGTCTGTGCAGACAGCACAGGCTGTCTACACGTCTGATTGGTCCATTGTGACGGAGGTGGAAGCAGGTGCTGGTGGACTCTCACTGGTGGAATCGGTCGGCGTCTCAGTGGTCTCTGATTGGTCCATCTCTGTGTCGGGAGGAAGGTGTGGTAGCGGTGGAACTGCGGTAATGTTGGGGACATTTGCAGCTTGAAGAGTTCGTTGATGGTGGTGTTGAAGGAACCAGGTTCAGCTACATTCTGCACATGAGCATACAGGATGCAGTAAAGAATCTTGGTGGAGTCGCCAGCAACAGCTGACGAAGAAGTGGTAGATGCAGCTTGCGTGGCTTGAAGAATCTTGGTAGTATCTGCTTGAAGCTTGGTAATAGCAGCATATGTAGTCGCTTGTGCAGTGGGTTTTTTTCGTTGTTGGAGTTGTTTCTTAAGTATATCTCGTCTGGTTGGACACTTGGCAGCAAGAGTATGGTGATCATTCTTGCAGTTCAAGCATTTAATTGGAGATGTAATAGTGCACGTCTTGAAGTCATGACCTTCTTGGCCACAGGTGGAGCAGAACTTATTCTTGGCAGGGCAGTCTTTGGTGGTATGTTGGTATAAGTAACAGTTGGAACACTGTTGAATTTGATGGAATTTTTGTGCTTCGATGAAGGCTGGATTGATGTGGAAGTAGTGAACAGCCAGTCCCTCAGCGAGAGCTCTGGCTGCCATGTTGACGTCACTGAAGGTTATCTTCAGCATGGAGGAGGCATTGGGTATTTTGGTAATGAATTCTACATTGGCCCAAGGGTTCTGTGCTTCAATGGGCGACTTGATTTCTTCAGTAGCCTGGGCAGTGATGAGCCTGTCGAGTCTCTTTAGGAACACAGTTCTCCTGGCCCTCAGAGCTGGGGAAGGCAAGACAATAAATCCCTGATCTCGTAGAGTGGTTGTAGCAGTGGTGGTAATGAGTTTTTCCTCGTTGTCGTCAGTACAGACGACAACGAAGGCCTCTTTGAGCAACAGAATCGCATTAAACTTGACTTGCAATCTGCCACTGACGACAGCTGCAAGTGCTAGCTTGGACGAGTCATTGACTGTCCCAGTCTCTGGTTTGATCTTTACCCTGCTCGAGAAGTGCATCGTGAAGTGTGGTCTGTACAGCGTAGGGCTGTAGACGTGGCTTATATACTGTAGTCAGGTGAGGCAAAACAGGAGGCGGGATCCACTAGTCGAGTGGTAACATGTATCTAGCTCTGTGAAGACCTGTTTGTGTGCTCTCTGTGAATCTGAACTAGGATGCCCTCTCTTGAGCAACTTTACCAGCAGCTGAAAAAAGAGCTTTGGGTTGCTAAGCTGAAGATACGGCGATTAACGGAGAACAAGAGGGTTTGTAGTAATCCTCTTGTTGTGAGTCCCCAGGTTAAGAGGGGAGCTTGGTCAGTGGCCGGGCAACATGGAACCAAGCTGAGGATCAAGAAGACTGTTGGAGAGGCAGAAACAACGAGAAACCAGAAGACTACTGTGGAAACTTCCAACCCATTTTCGGTGCTACCTGACGAATGTTGGTGTTCTACTGGGAATGCCACAACGAGCACCAAGAAAGCATTGGCAGACGTGAGTGAGACATCCCTAGAAACCCCAGCGAAGACCATCGAGAACATCTTGACGAATTCCACAAGTGAAGGTGTAGTGCTGCCTAACGAATGTGAGTCGACTACTGGGAACATCACGACGGACGTTGCCAAGGAAGGTAAAAACATTGTTGTTGTTGGAGATAGCCAGATTAGGTACATGGATAGGGCATTCTGCTTGAAGGATAGGAGTAGGAGGCAGAGAGTGTGTTTTCCTGGGGCTGGGACGAAGGATATTGTTAGCCGTCTGTTAGCTATTATCTGTCTCAGTGCTGGAGGCAACGATGTTGGCAAACGTAGGAGTGCGGACCTGATTAGCAGGTATAGGTCAGCAATAGAGATAATTAGGAGGAAGGGTGGGAACTCTGTCATATGTGGTATTTTGCCAAGGAGAGGAGTTGGAAATGAATGGTTGTCCAGGGCAATTGGTGTCAATTGCTGGCTAGACAAATACTGTAAGGAAAATGCGATAACATTCATTGACAACTGGGACCTCTTCTATGGCAGAAATGACATGTATGCCAGGGATGGGGTTCACTTATCTAGGTTTGGGGTGGGAGCACTGGCCAACGCAGTGGAGGGAACTGTTAGGTCTTTAAACTAGGAATAGCTATTGGCATGGGTTTTGGCAGGAAAACAGTGAAGTCCCAGTGTAGTAATATGAGTACTAGGAGGGTTAGTAATAGGCAAAATCAGGTGGATATTGGAAAGCCATTGGCACTAGGTGACAAGGACAGCAATAGGTTTAGTGGAATAAAAGAAAGGAGCAGGAAGGGTAAAGAGAAAGGAGAGTCCTTAAATATATATTACACAAATAGTCGTAGTGCTAGGAATAAGATGGACGAGTTGAGACTAGTTGCTAGTGCAGGTAACATTGATGTATTTGCCTTAACTGAGACGTGGTTCAATACGAAAAATCGAGACATACCTGCTGAATGTCACATACAGGGTTTTAAATTGTTCCAAGTGGACAGAAGCATCGGGAAGTGAGGTGGGGTGGCACTCTATGTCCGAGATCGCTTGAACTGTTGCATAAAAAAGGGTATTAAGTCTGTAGTAACACATACAGAATCTGTTTGGATAGAATTTTCAGAGGGACATGAAAAATTGATTTTAGGTGTGATATACCATCCCCCAAACTTAGATAGGGACCAAGGGAGACTACTATGGGAGGAAATTGTTAAGGCCACAAGGCACGATAACGTAGTAATTCTAGGAGACTTTAACTTTAGTCATATTGATTGGAATTTCTTGACTGGGAATTTAGAATCATACGACTTCTTAGAAGTAGTTCAGGATTGCTTTTTGAAGCAATTTGAGGCAGAACCTACAAGGGGAAATAACCTGCTTGACTTGGTTTTGGCAAACAGGGAAGCCCTTGTTAGTGGTTTAGAAATTACAGAGTAACTCGGCACAAGCGATCACAAATCAATTACCTTTAGCATTGAATGGAAGTACGATAGTAGGGATAATTTAGTACTGGTCCCAGATTTTCGCTTAGCAGATTACAATGGGCTTAGAGAACACTTATCATCTGTGGACTGGGGTAACGAAGAGAGCTATCAGTATGAGAGCTTTCTTAACACAATACATGCTGCCCAAAGAACATTTATCCCGTATAAGCAAGTTAGATCGAATAGAAATGACCCCAAATGGATGAATAATAGGCTCAGATATCTTTTAGGGCAGAAAAAAAGAATTTATAGGCGCATCAAAAGAGGTGAGGGTCATCTTATGAGGGACGTTAAAAAGGGGATAAGAAAAGCTAAATGGGACTATGAAATTAAAGTTGCTAGGGATTCGAAAACTAACCCAAAAAGTTTTTTCCAGGTTTATAGAACAAAAGCTAGAGATAAGATAGGTCCCCTTAAAAATAACTCTGGGCATCTTACTGACAAGGAGAATAAAATGTGCTCTGTTTTTAATAATTATTTTCTCTCGGTTTTCACTCAGGAAGACACTAACAATATCCCAGCATTAGTTTTTATAGTGGGCCTGATGATGATAAATTATGCAATATCATAGTTACTACCGAATTGGTTATCAAACAGACAGACTGGTTAAAGCAAAATAAATCCCCGGGCCCTGATGAACTTTTTTCAATGATTCTTAAAGATTGTAAAATAGAACTTTGTGAACCATTGACTAACATTTTTAACATTTCTCTTCAAACAGGTGTAGTGTCTGATATGTGGAAGATGGCTAATGTAATTCCTATTTTTTGTGATGAATGGTTTGGAAAACCGACAAGTTGAAGATTGAGACACTAATGCAACTAATCCCATGTGTTACATTAGTGTTTCAATCTTCAACTTGTCGGTTTTCCAAACCATTCATCACAACTGTCAGACACTGCAGCATCATGGGATCTTGTTACAAAGTGTTCTTCAACACTTGTCCAACCTTTGGACGAAGACCTACTTCGACTAGTGGATGGTACCGCTATGACCCCGCCGCCTCCTGCTTCGCCTCACCTGACTACAGTATATAAACCACGTCTATGGCCCTATGCTGTGCATTCTACAAGACTGATGGACTGAACACATCGACTCCAGGCTGAGGGACTGATTACCTCAAACTCCTCCTCTCCTTACACCTTCTGCTTTGTATTGGACTGATGAAGCCACTGTGTGGCGAAACGTTTCCTGAATAAAGATTCCCATATGTTGCATTAGTGTCTCAATCTTCAATTCCTATTTTTAAAGCAGGGGACAAGTCGTTACCGTCAAATTACCGCCCAATAAGCCTAACCTCAATTGTAGGCAAATTACTAGTCAATTATAGCTGATAATATAAGAAGCCATCTCGATAAGCACAGCTTGATTAATGATACTCAGCATGGATTCAAGAGGGGCCGTTCCTGCCTAACTAATTTATTAACCTTCTTCAGTAAAGGTTTTGAAGCCGTTGATCATGATAAAGAATTCGATATTGTTTATTTAGATTTTAGTAAGGCTTTTGATAGAGTACCGCACGAGAGACTGTTAAAAAAAGTGGCAGCTCATGGCAATGGGGGAAAAGTGCTGTCATGGATCGAGTCATGGCTCACTAATAGAACCCATCCCAGGAAGCTGATAAACTAGTGGAGCTTTTTACTTCCAGGGAAGCCTCCACTCAGCTCCCACAGAACATCCGGAATATACAGACGGATCTTCTGCCACAACGCCAGTTAACAACACAAGCTGCATGCTAGTCAGAAGATGTGACTGATGAAGAACTCAAGGACTTGGAACTCCGACGTGCAATTAAGAACACAGGTGACACTGCCCCGGGCATCGATGGTGTTACGTACTCAAATGATTGCACGGGCTGGGCAGAGTGGATGGGAGGCCATACTAGACGTCATAGACAAGTGGAGGGCCGGGACACTCCCAGCAGCTTGGAAGAAGGCTACCATTGTACCAATTCCAAAGTCCAAGGACCTAGGCAGTATGAGGCCCATATCGCTGACCAGCTGCTTAGCCAAGACTGCTGAGAGGATGGTGTTAAACCGCCTCCTATGGAAACTTGGACCCCGTCATCATCACATATTTGGCTTCACCACAGGAGTGAATACAGCAGAGTGTATAACCACTCTACTAAGCCAGATTGCTGATAGTAACAAAAAACCTAGTATCGTCGTCTACCTCGACCTTGAGAAGGCATTTGAGCTAGCCAGCTCCACAGCAATTCTAGCAATACTAGCTCGGAAGGGAATCAAAGGACGCCTCCTGGCCTGGATAGAGTCCTACCTTAGGAACAGGCAGGCCTGTGTCAGCTTACAGGGACACTACTCTTCCTTTAAAACCCTGGAAAACGGCACGCCACAAGGAGTTGTGCTCAGTCCTACCCTGTTTAACATCCTTATACAGGAACTTGTGAGCCTTCCCTTTCACAGTGGTACGCAGCTCCTCAGCTATGCTGATGATCTTGCACTCGTAGTGAATGGGAAAGGCAATTTAGAGCGACAGGCTCAGAGAGCTTTGGACCTAATTACACAGTCTTGCAAGGAACAAGGCCTCAAGATCTCGGCCGAGAAATCTCTTGCAATGATGTTCAAAGGACCAGATCCTGTGAATAGATTACGTATTCAGGATACAGAACTTGAGTGGACAGGCTCCTACCTGTACTTGGGAATCTACATTGATAAAAAGCTGACCTTTCAGAAACAGGCCGAGTATGTCAGGTCACGTGCCCTACTCAGGCTCAACGCCATGAGAGCCATGACGAGGTACCGTGCAGGGGCAAGCAAAGATGTACTTCGCTTGTACTATATATAAGCTATACGCTCGAAATCGTAATGACACGATTGCTAACAAACCATACCACGGGCGGGATTTGAACCCGCGGTCAGAGAGTCTCAAAACTCCAGACCGTCGCGTTAGCCACTGGACCAGCTAGCCACAATAAGATTCGTCCAACTAGGTATATTTCTACACCATAGGAAGGTTAGCACAGGCACCACTGTGACCACAAATGCAAGTTTTTTACAGACGAATCTCCAGCTAGCGTGGCCGTGACGAACTCTAGCTCAAGTCCCCTCAAAGCCGTTAACATGACTTACGAAATCGTAATGACACGATTGCAAACAAACCATACCACGGGCGGGGATAGAACCCGCGATCAGAGAGTCTCAAAACTCCTATGGTGTAGAAATATATCTAGTTGGACGAATCTTATTGTGGCTAGCTGGTCCAGTGGCTAACGCGACGGTCTGGAGTTTGCAAGAGATTTCTCGGCCGAGATCTTGAAGCCTAGTTCCTTGAAAAACTGTAAGTAAGTAAGTAAGTAAGTAAGTAAATTTATTCAGGTATACACAATACAGTTACATAGAATTATCATACATAGCAGCATATGTGTAGAGAACCTGGGATAACCCAAAAAAGTCAGACAGAGTGACTTATTTCCATTGGGGTCCTTTTACCTTATTATTATAATATAAAGGTTATAATATTTTCTTATTATTCTATAATGAAGATAACATCTTATTATCATACTAAAAAGACTATCTACTACACGAGGGTCATTAAGACTATCTACAATACGAGGGTCATTAAGACTATCTACTACCCGAGGGTCATTACGACTATCTACAATACGAGGGTCATTACTAGGGATAAGGTAAAATTTACACGTATTTTAGCTAAAAAATAGAAAATCATTCCCCTCCCTTTCTGTTGCTTCATTCATCAGACACTTTTTGGCAGTCTTCTTGAACTGGTTCAAGCTATGACTGGCCTTGACATTTGTGGGTAGTCTGTTCCATTCCTTTATTGCTGTACAATAAAAGGTGTTTGAAGCCTGGCCACTGACTGTGGGTACTACAAAGTTGTGCTCTCTCCCCCTAGTACTATGATTGCTTTGGTTCCCAACCTTGACAAAATTGACAGCAAGATATTCTGGACACTGTTCGTGAGCAATTTTATAAACATGATTTAGCTTCAGTTGTTTTACTGTCTTCAACATTCAGCATATCCAACTGCTGTAATTCATCCTGGCCTACATGTTCTCTTGGTCCCAGCCCCAGGATGAATCTTACGATTTTGTTCTGGGTGATTTGCAGTCTATCTTTCAGTTTTTTTGTCAAGGCAGAGTACCAAGAAGAGCAAGCGTAATCCATATGGCATTGTATAAGGGCTAGACATAGGGTCCTGCGAGCCTCAGTAGGTAGACACTGTGCTTGTCTATACAGGAACTTCAGCCTGGCATTCGCTTTCTTTACTACACTGTTCCCTATTAATTCTCCTGACATGCATGGGTCAAAGGGGATTCCCAGATATTTAACTGATGAAACCAAAGTGATGGACTCCCCATTACACTGAACATTAAAATTATTTACCCTTCTCAGTTTATGTTTCGTTCCAAAGAAAATGGCTTCAGTTTTCCCTAGGTGTAATGATAGTTTGTTGTCTACTAACCATTTGCTGCAGGACTCCAGTTCCAGTGTTAAAACATTAGCAATATCTTGTGGGTCTTTACCTGTCACTAACAGAGCACTGTCATCTGCATACAGTAGGAGTTTGCACTTGACACTGATAGGCATATCATTGACATAACATAAGAATAGTAAGGGACCCAGAATACTACCTTGGGGAACTCCACATGTTATCGGCAGGGGTTCTGATTCCGTTTTGTTGATTTTGACTATTTGTCTCCTGCTGCTAAGGTAGGACTTAAACCAGTCTACAGAACCTATACCGATAGCTTGAAGTTTCTTACATAATATATTGTGGTTGACAGTATCGAAGGCCTTTTGCAGGTCTAAGGTTACCATACCTATGAGGTTCCCTTTTGACATTTCAGTTCTCAGGTAATCCATCAGATTAATAAGGGAGGTATCGGTTGAGTATGATCTTCTAAAGCCCGATTGATAGCTATGGAGAATGCTGTTGTCATTAAGGTACTTAACTACTTGAGAATACACCGCCCTCTCCAGAATTTTAGATATTATACTGAGTATACTAACAGGTCTATAGTTGCTTACATCAGACCTATTATTTTTCTTGAAGATAGGAGTAACTCTGGCCTCCTTGAACCCCTCCGGTACGGTATTAGTGGTGATTGATAGATTTATTATGTGAGCAATAGGGATTGACAGTTCAAAAGCACCATCTTTTAGGAACTTAGACGGGATGTTATCAGGGCCTGTGCTCTTAGTTGGGTTTAACCTGCTTAGTTCTTTTTGAATGAAGTCATGAGATACACTTACTAGTTGACAACTGTTTGGGGTTACCCCTTTATTGGTATAGTATGTTTGAAACTTATCAGAGTCTGTGTTAAAGGTATTTGATGCAGCTGGTAGTTTACTTACTAGTGTTGATGCAACAGATGTGTAGTATGAATTAAAGCAATTTGCCACCTTAGATGTTTCGTGGCATACCTCATTATCGATAGTGAGTACTATGTTAGACCTATCTACTGGCTTATGGCTATACCCCAACTGTTTTAGTTGTTGCCAGAGCTTTCTGGGGTTATGCTTATATTCTTCAATTTTTGAGCAATAGTGCTTTGCCTTTGCTCCTTTTATAAGCCTCTGTACTCTGTTCCTCACCCTTTGGAATTCATTTAGTGCTGCAATATCCTGTCTGTTTGCTTTAAATCTTTTTAGCAGCTGGTCTCTGAATTTCATATTATCTAATATCTCAGTAGTCATCCAGGGTTCAGTTCTTCGTTTAATCCTAACCTCTTTAACTGGTGCAATATTATTAAGAATGGTAGTGAACATTGTTTTGAATTTTTCCCAGGCATCGTTTACGTCCGTGCAACTTGTTATCTCTGTCCAGTCACAATTGTGTAGCCTATTTACCAGTGTTTCTTTACTGTAGTTTCTAGTTGACCTCATTTTTATTGTCCTGTGTAGGCCTATCCTATCCCTAGTGATTTTCCTGGTGCAGTAAATGATGAAATGATCACTAAGACCTGTGGTAATGACGCCTGACTGACTAATGTTCTCAGCGCGGTTGCAAAGTATGTGGTCAATTAGGGTGGCTGAGAACTGTGTGATCCGGGTTGGTTTATTAATTAGTTGGGTGTAGCTATTTAATCCTAGAATTTGCTTATACCTTTTGCATAGCCCGTTATTTTGTTGCTGAAAACAGATATTGAAGTCGCCCAGTATTATTGTTTCGCAATTGCTTTCAACTCCGGACAAGACTCTGGAAAAGTCTTCTAAGAACTGGTCCTGGGTAGGAGGGCGGTAACTAGTTCCTACTAAGATGGGTTTGGTCTTGGGAAGCAGCACTTCAAACCATAGAATCTCCAGTTTATTGTTATTTAAATCAGGTCTTGGGTTGTAAGCTAAGTCATTTCTAATGTAGGCACATACTCCACCGCCCTTTCTGTTCCTATCTAAGCGTTTTATATTGTAACCTTCTATTTTGACCTCGTCGTCAGTCACCGTATCATCCAACCAAGATTCAGAGATGGTTATAACTGCCGCCCTAATTTTGTTAGCTAGAATCCTAATCTCTGCCAATTTAGGAAGAAGTGATCTTGCATTGACATGAATAAAGTGAAGGCCTGTTTTCATAAAACAATCATAATCATCAATATATGGCAATGGGTCATTTGTATTAAAATTAGGTAAATCAATGTCATCACTGCTAAAGGGTAACTGTGCCAAAGTGCATTTGTTACACACAAAATGAATTCTGGCACCGTTGCTATAATTGTACATACATCCATCATGCACCCACCCCTTACACATTTTACATAAGGTGCCTTTTCTGTTTTTCATGCGTACTTTAGTACAGTGTATGCATCTGTTTGGTAGTGTTTGAGATAATAATGGCTGTATTGTCTCACATTGACCTATGTATGCATTACATATGGAGTTAAGGTTATCATCCCTAGCTTCTAGACCGTCATTATTGCCGTCATTTATCTGTCTGTTTTGCCTCTGCACAATAGTTTGAGGTCCTGGATTAATTTGGATATCACCACTTAAGAGCGCTACAATAAGAGCTGTGTGCAATTAGGTCCAAAGCTTTCTGGGCCTGTCTGAAATAGGATGTTAGACTAACACCCAAGAAGTTGCAGTGTCTGACAGATTTGTAGATGAATGGTTCAGAGAACCGACATGTTGATAAATTAGACACATGTGCAACTCTTGGGTATCTAATTTATCAACATGTCGGTTCTCTGAACCATTCATCTACAAATCTGTCGGACACTGCAACTTCTTGGGATCTTAATACTTAGGAATTCTTCGCTTGTCTAATTCTTGGGCACGACCTACTTCCACATTGAACAAATGTGACACGACCTATGACTGCTGCACCTCTCCTGCCATACGGTTTATAAGCTGCTTCTCCGCTGATATGCCGTATTCTATTCAAGATTGATGGACTGAACACATCGACTCAAGGTTGAGGGACTGATTACCTCATTCTCCTCCTGTTCTTCAAGTTTCTCCTACGTATGGACTGATGAAGCCACTGTGTGGCGAAACGTTTCCTCAATAAAGATACCCAAGAGTTGCACATGTGTCTAATTTATCAACATGATCTTTCTTGCTAAGCCCAATAAAGACATTCACCAACCTGGGAACTATAGACCTATATCTTTACTTGAAGTCACTGGAAAAGTTCATGAGAAGATCATTTCCAACAGTCTGAACTACTATATGGAGTTTAATCACTTTTTTTACTGAAAAACAATTTGGCTTTAGAACACATAGAGGTACCCATCATGCAACAAATATTATTTTCGATACTGTAGCAAGTCTAAAACATCAGGGCAATCTTGCCTTAAATGCCACCAGAGATGTTCATAAAGCTTTTGATAGCTTATGACATGATGGCCTTATATACAAACTTATTGACCTACCAGACCATAACTGGACCTTTCTCAGATTTATATATAACTTCTTAACTCAAAGAAAAATCATTCCCACCTTTCACGGCAGGTCGACAGAGCCTTTTATACCGACAGCTGGTGTCCCACAAGGTTCTTGTCTTAGTCCAATTCTATTCCACATTTATGTGAATGACCTTCCTCAACCAGAGTTTAATGATACAATTATAACACAGTGTGCAGATGATGTTATTAATGTCGTCTCATCAACTCCGGTAACAGGAAAATACAAGTATGAGAGAGTCATAGAAAAAATGAATATTGAACTTCGTCGAACATCTAATTGGGAAAAGAAATGGAGAATTACGACTAAACCTGACAAAGTCCTTGTTAGCACGATAGGATGTTTTGCATCAACCATCGAAGATAAAGGAGGTATCTCCATCAGAGGTACACCTGTAGCCATTAGAAACCCTAACAAGATCTTGGGATATGAAATAGACAGGCTGCTCCACTCAACATCTCATGTAACTAAAAAGATCAACATAGCCAAAGCCGGTCTTAACAGTCTCTTTAGATTTAATCAAGCCCCTCAACATGTCAAAAAACATCTGTATAAAATGATAATAAGACCAATACTCGAATACCCTTGTGTCCCAATTACATTAACAACAAAGACCAACATGCTACGGTTGCAACGGGTCCAGAATAGAGCTCTTCGCTTCATTACGGGCACCAGGAGGAGAGACAGAGTTAAAATGGCAGATTTACATGTACAACAAGATATTACTGCCTTAAATGTACGCCTTGACACCCTGAAGAAGAAACAACTCAATGCAATGCAAGAACTCTACATGCCAGATAGAGAACATCCTCTCCAAGTTGAAAATACCACGGATTATATCATCAATACGTCAGAGGGTCCGTCGTTTTATCCATAAAGACCAATGATCTTGAGCAACCTCCCTGCAGATGAAGATGATTGGGTAACACCAGAACCCTTCTATGTTTACTAAGAAAATCATCGCCCCCAATTAGGGAGACATCTTGTATAACATTCTACCGTTAAAATTATGCTACATTTACTATGGCGAGACACCACCTTGTAAGAAGCTAATGTGTCAAGTAACTCTTTATAAACTAGCCAGAAAATCATTGCCTTCATTGTCGATTAAATATCCGTTGTGCAATTGCAAAAAAACAAAAAAACAATTGCAACTTGTATATTTACTACCAATTCAGAGTCATGTATTTATATATATGTTATATCTATGTGACTCTGATGGGTTAGTATTATACCCCTTCAAGAATATTTTATTATTCCACATACACTTTTAAATTACACCAAAGTGGTTGGGCCACATACCTTTTATATCCTACCTCTCTCCCCCCTCCCACCCTTTTCCAATATTTCAATCCGTACCCATCCTTCTTCCTTACCCATCTTACCAAAGCTCTGGTCAAAAGAAGAAGAAGGTCTTGGCGAACATTATACATACATACATACTTTATCTTCAGATAGTTCCAGTTTATGGAACTGAACTTCTCCAGGCTGAGGGACTGACAACCTCAAATCTACTACTTCAAGGGTGATGGACTGATTACATCGTCTTCACATCTCTACTGTTCCTGTCTACTTTCTATATTCGACTGAAGAAGCCTACTGTGTACGCAAAACGTTTCGGAAAATTGCCTGACTCTTGTCTATGTGTCTTACCTACCCTCCTGAGGTTCCCTGGTATCTACATTTGAATCAATTATCCTACCTATCTTTGTGTCATTGTGAAGGCTTACTCAGCCCTGTAACAACTTCAGTCAGTATTACTAAGGCTGGCTCCTCCTCAGCAAAATTAAAACATAAAAAAAGAACAAAAACTGACAAACATAAACACTTTATTATTTAGAAAATATAAAATATAAAACACTTAAATATAAAATATTGATCCTACATTAAAGAAAATGAAAAATGAAAAATATAAATGATATCTGAATTCAACGCTAATATATATATATATATATATATATATATATATATATATATATATATATATATATATATAAAACTTGGGTGTCTGGTGTTGGTGACACTGCGTGTTGTTGAAATCGTAGCCATTGCTGATGATGGGGGGGGGGGGGGTGTCGCAGGTGTTGGTGACAACCAACCGGCTCGTTCTTCACAGATTCTATAGCCGTAAATAATCTATCCAGATGACAGGAAAGCAGGTTCTTTACTGCTGCAATGATGAGGGGTTATGTCCTGCAACTTCATACATGTGCACAGGTAAGTAGATAAAACATGGGACGTCTCAGGACGTTAGTCCGTCTCCTTCAATTCTACTCGTTGGTTGGCAGGTGACCCATTCTGTCATTCCAAGCTGGAAAGAGAGACAGGTTACGCACTGCTTAAGAAATCACTCTCCATGATAAGTACATAACCTAAAAGACGTGGTGATTATTAAGACATTTAACATAGAGCAAGACTGAAAGGACTAAGTTTATTATTGGTCAAAAGTGAAGCATTCAACCAATAAGTCCACTAGAATATGAGCAGGTGTGTACTTACAGTAGTGCTGGGAGCTGAGAGTCGAGTGATTACTGTTTGGCCGGAGCCCCACACGTCACCTTTCGGGGTGGGGGGAAGAGGGAGGGGAAGGGATAGTGAGAGCTAGACTGACCCTACCTTAACAAGCAGCCGGCGATCAAACTATTACTTTCGGGGTGGGGAAAAAAAGGGGAAAATAGCGGGAGCTAGACTTACCCTACCTTAACAAGTAGCCGACAATGAAACTATTGTTACTATATACTCCCTCGCTACTCCTATTGAACTTTTCCCTCACACTCCCCCATTCCAAGACTTATAGTCAAGGAGTATAAGAAGAATAGGCGAGGAAAAATTTCTAACATGTGGAAGTTGCGTAAGACAACAAATCTTCTACTGACTGTCACGACTTAACCAGTCAGAGAAATAATTGGATGAACCATTGATATACACAATATGGAACTTAAAAGCTTGGAGTGCCAATGTCCACATCAAGAGGCGACTGTTGGTTCCCTTAAAAGTTTCTAGATATATCAAAGGTTTGTGATCCGTTTCTAAAATGAATTCTTTTCCCAGTAGAGAAAATTTAAGCTTGGAGATACCCCACACAAGGGCCAAACATTCCTTTTCTATGGTGGAGTATCTCGTTTCTGCAGGAAGGAGTTTCTGGCTTAGGAAGCATACAGGGAAGGGAGTACCATCATGGTATTGTCGTAACACTGCACCTAAGCCAGTATTGGAGGCATCAGTTCTTAAACAAAATGTTTTATTAATATCTGGAAAATTAAGTATAGGGTCTTTCGAGAAGATATTTTTAATCTCATTAATCTTTTCCCGAGCTACGTCAGAAAGTTCAAGAGGTTCCTTCACAGACTTTTTAAGGAAGTCTGATAAGATGCCTGTAAGATCAGTAAGGTTTGGGATAAACCGTAAATAAAAGTTTTCAGAACCAAGAAAGCTACGCATGAGCTTCTTGGTTTTGGGGAATTTAAATTCTAATGAAGCTTTGATCTTACTGGGAAGAAGCTGCAAAGAGTTATTAGAAAGTATCAGTCCAAGATATCTAATCTTGTTATACCCAAGGAAGCATTTCTTTGGCTTGACAGTGAGGCCATGTGAGCGTAACCTACGTAAAACTGATGTTAATGTTTGGATATGTTCGCCCCACGTCGATGTCATTACATAAATGTTATCAAAATAAACTGAAACATTTGACATATTACCCAAGACCTTTCTCACCAGTCTCACGTAGGTAGCACAGCCAGTTACCAAACCGAAGGGCATAGTTCTATACTGCATCAGTCCTTGGTGTGTAGGAAAAGCGGTGTACTGCTTAGAAGAAGGATCTAACATTACTTGATGATATGCCTGCGCAATATCAATCTCTGAAAAGAAGGAAGCGTCATAAAATTTGTGTAGATCGCTATCTATTAAGGGCATAGGCTCAGGATCCCACCGAGTTATAGCATTAAGGCCTCTGATGTCAATAGCAAGTCTATATGAATTATCCTCCTTCTTAACCATGACTACTGGTGAGCAATTTGCAGATACTGAAGGTTCAATGATCTTTAGTTTTAATAATTTGTCTACCTCTCGGTCAAATGCATCCCTACGGTGAACTGGAACTGGGTATAATTTCCGTTTGTTAGGATTGTCCGTCACTAAGTCAATCTTATGGACTACCGTGGAGGTAACACCTGGAATATCAGTGAAGACGTCTGAGAAGTTACTCACACATTGAAGTAGTTCATGTCTCTTATGGTCATTCAAAGATTCATTAATATTAATGTTGGTTGCATCCGAGTGGTCAAGAGTCACCAAGTCATGTAGTTCTCTATCATAGTCTAAATTAGAGGTGTCAATTACGCACACTTTACATTCTTCAGTTGTCTTATCAAGTTCTTGTGGAAAAACGAAGTCAAACTTATTAAGGCAGTTAACCGAATTTCTTCGGTAATATTTCTTAAGGATGTTGATATGATACAGCTTAGGTTTCCAATTGACTTCTATGAGGTAATCAACTTTCCCACAAATTTTTAATACTTTATATGGACCTTTCCATGCTACTAATAATTTATTTGACTTGATAGGCAAAAGTACAAGAACTTCATCACCTACTTTAAAACTTCTCCTCTGACTTTTGGAATCAAAATATGTTTTGTACTGGTCCATTGACAAGCTTAAGTTTTTCGAAACTATGTCAGAGGTCTCCTCAAGTTTGGATCTAAGGTCAAGGAGAAACTGGTAAGAAGACTGAACCTCAGCATTTACCTCCTCATTAGTCCATAAGTCATGATGGATGGAATATGGACCTCTGGCCTGTCTACCATAGAGAAGTTCAAAAGGTGATAACCCCAAAGAGTCAATGGGAACTTCCCTCATGGCAAACAAAGCACCGGGTAGGTAACGATGCCACTCCTTAGGTTTAAGGGAGCAAAGTTTCCTTAAAATTGACTTGAGAACCGAATGCTGGCACTCAATCCTCCCATTACAGCTGGGATGATAGGGTGTGGTGAAGAGAGGCTTCACTTCCAGAAGTTGGTAGAGATGTTGTGTTAAGTCAGATGTGAATTGTGTCACACGGTCAGACAAAATTTCTCTAGGAATGCCCACTCTGGAGAAGATGGACAAATGGGCTTCAGCCACCTCTGTAGTAGTTATGGTCTTTAAGGGTACGGCTTCAGGGAAACTCGAAGCATAATCAACTAATGTTAATATATATCTATGTCCTTCAGATGAAAGTGGTGATAAAGGACCAACGATGTCAATAGCTACTCTTTCAAAGGGTACCATAAAGACTGGCATTTTGACCATAGGTACTCGCCGGGTACCTCGGGAGGATGACATTTGGCGAACTTTACACGATCTACAATAGGTAGTGACATCTGAGGACATTTTTGGCCAAAAATAGGTTTCCCTAATTTTATTTAAGGTTTTACGATGCGAGAAATGTCCGGCCACTGGCAGATCATGAGCCATTTTAAGAACATTCTCTCTGCATTGACTTGGAACAACTAAGATGGAATAGTCTATCTCATCTCAATTAAATTTGAATACTGACTTGTACAAGATACCTTTTATATATTCAAATTTATATGAAAAGTTTTTCCTTTGGATAACTTGATTTTGTTTAGCGGCATTATGGCAATTCTGAAGAGAAGGGCAATTACGTTGTAAATTGACAAAGGAGTCCTTTGATATATCTAAAGGCTTAAAGTCAGGGAAAATCAAAGGATGGACAGTTGGAGAAGCCTTGGCTTTGGTCTGAGCCCTAGTCAAGGCATTTATAGTATCGGAGGTGATATCTTCACTTTCACGTAACAAGTGAACCAGTGATCCTACTACCTCGCTTTCAAGAGTAGCATCACTGGTTTTTAATACCACATGAATCTCACAAGACATTGTCTCATCTGAACTTTCGAGGGGCTTCTCTGACTCTACAGGAAGAGGATCTGTAAAGCTTATGTCCATCTTTGGTGATGAAAGGTCAACCTCAGAAGGAAGAATGGCACCTTTTACATTACCTATTAGAACGGAGCAAGAAGTGTTGGGAGCTAGTACAGCTTCAGACCAACCTGTGAACCATTTAGACCTAATGTAACAACGGATGGTAGGAAAAGTGTCCGTACGGCCCAAGTAGTCTGAAAGTATAGCAGAGGAATGTGTTTCTTTAAGATTAGGGAGCAGCTTATCAGAAATGACTATACATGTGCATCCAGTGTTTCGTAAAATGGTAGATACATTAAGTCCATTAACTGTTCCTGAACAGAAGGGTGCTTGGTCATTACAGTCTTTAAAACATCTTCCAACTTTTTGGACCTTCTTAGAAGGACAATCTGGACGTTTATGTCCCTTAACACCACACAAATGACAAACAGGAATAAAAGAAGTCATTTTACTTTCCACTAGAGGCTTTGATTTCTAAAGATCTGATGAACCCTTGCCCTTAGGGTTCGATCCCTTTAGGTCTTTATAGGAATTGTGAGCCTCAGCATACAAGTCAGCGGCCTCAGCAACTTCCTCAGCTTTAATCAGTTTACGTTCTCTAATGAATGTTCTTATCTGGTGGGGAAGAGCTGTCAGGAACTGGTCAGCAACCATGAAGTCTCTAAGAGATTCATAACTGTGATCAATTCGTGAGCTCTCTATCCAAAAGTCGAACAAACGAAAGTGTGTTACCTGTAACTGCTGAAAGTTCTGGCCAGGCTGTAAGGTGGCATACCTGAAATCTTTCCTGTAAGAATTTGTGGTTTTTTGATATGCTTTAAGGATTGCCTTCTTCAGTAGCTTATAATTACATATGATATCCTGCAACAAAGTTGCATAGATATTTAAGGCTGTACCAGAAAATAACATTCCTAACCTGGTAGCCCAGGTGTCAGCAGGCCATTCACAGAGGGTAGCGGTATTTTCAAACCTGATAATGTATGAAGTAATGTCTTCACCCTCTGTGAAGGGAGGTAAATTAGGTGTTGGAATATGTTCCCTAGCTGCATGATGTTCAATTACTCATTCCTCTAATTGTTGTTTTGTAAGAGTTAACTTTTTATTCTCTAATTCAAGGCGAGCTTTTTCGAGCTCGTGATCTTTTTCTCTCTCTCTTAACTCTTGTTCTCTAACTCTTTCCTCACGTTCTCTAGCTTTTTCTTCAACTTCTCTATCCTTTGCTCTTTCCTCAAGTTCTCTTAATTTAACTTGTTCTTCACGTACTTTAGCTTGTTCCTCATGTACTCTAGCTCTCTCCTCATGATCAAGTCTATCACTCTCCTTTTTGTCTTCTCTTTCTCTTTCTAACTGTCTTTCTTGGATTTCTCTCTCTATTCTTTCTCTCTCCTTTTTCTCTTCTCTTTCAATTCTCTCTCTCTCCTTTTCTTCTCTTTCGATTCTCTCTCTCTCCTTTGCAATTCTCCTGGGTTTTAGCACTAATAAAAGATTCTAATTTTTTTCCTGTTATTCCTAACTTACTTCCAGCATTCATCCAAAACTGGTATTCCTCCATACTTGCAAGAATTTAAACTACCAGGGGGAAATGAAACGGGTCTCAAAGAAAACAGAGGGTTCAATTCCTGCTCCGATCAAACTGTAAATAAACCAGAGGGCTCGATCCCTGCTTCAATTAAACAATATGTATTAATGAAAACGAAGGGTTCTATGCCGGCTCCGAGCAAACAGTAAGTAGAATGGGGTCCCTTGACCATCCAATCTTGTCACCAAAAAAATCAAGAGTGTCCTTTGACAGTTCCCTTGATATAATAAAGAGCTCAATGAAACAAATTGTCACTGGAAAATCTCGAGTCCCTAGAGTCTAATCCTCCAAAGTGTTTCAAGCTCACACAAAAATAGGTGGCAGAATTAACTAGTATTCCTGCCTTGACTTGACTTACAATAAATTGAGACTATAACAGTCACCAAATCTTTTAAATACCTGTACTGTAGTCCTACCATAGAGAATGATTACTCATGGCTGGTGGTAACCGTCTGTGGTATGCGGTGTTGAAGTTCCAATGGTAGATTCGAGATGTAGTTGAATCTTGATTCTGTCTAGCGAATCCTGGCAAGGTTGCCACTTGTGAAGGCTTACTCAGCCCTGTAACAACTTCAGTCAGTATTACCAAGGCTGGCTCCTCCTCAGGAAAATTAATACATAGAAAAAGAACAAAAACTGACAAACATAAACACTTTATTATTTAGAAAATATAAAATATAAAACACTTAAATACGAAATATTGATTCTACATTAAAGAAAATGAAAAATGAAAAATATAAATGATATCTGAATTCAACGCTAATATATATATATATAAAACTTGGGTGTCTGGTGTTGGTGACACTGCGTGTTGTTGAAATCGTAGCCATTGCTGATGATGGGGGGGGGTCGCAGGTGTTGGTGACAACCCACCGGCTCGTTCTTCACAGAGTCTATAGCCGTAAATAATCTATCCAGATGACAGGAAAGCAGGTTCTTTACTGCTGCAATGATGAGGGGTTATGTCCTGCAACTTCATACGTGTGCACAGGTAAGTAGATAAAACATGGGACGTCTCAGGACGTTAGTCCGTCTCCTTCAATTCTACTCGTTGGTTGGCAGGTGACCCATTCTGTCATTCCAAGCTGGAAAGAGAGACAGGTTACCCACTGCTTAAGAAATCACTCTCCATGATAAGTACATTACCTAAAAGACGTGGTGATTATTAAGACATTTAACATAGAGCAAGACTGAAAGGACTAAGTTTATTATTGGTCAAAAGTGAAGCTTTCAACCAATAAGTCCACTAGAATATGAGCAGGCATGTACTTACAGTAGTGCTGGGAGCTGAGAGTCGAGTGATTACTGTTTGGCCGGAGCCCCACACGTCACCTTTGGGGGGGGGGAAGAGGGATGGGAAGGGATAGCGGGAGCTAGACTTACCCTACCTTAACAAGTAGCCGGCAATGAAACTATTGTTACTATATACTCCCTCGCTACTCCTATCTATTGAACTTTTCCCTCACAGTCATCGGCGAATTTGCTCATATCACTTGAAATTCCCTCATCAAGATCATTGATACATATTATAAACAACAACTCGCCCAAGACTGATCCCTGTGGAACACCACTTATTACAGATCCCCACTCGGATTTAACCCCATTTAAGCACACTCTCTGCTTCCTGTCTGTGAGCCATGACTCGATCCATGAGAGCAATTTTTCCCCAATGAAGTGAGCTGCCACTTTCTTTAACAGTCTTCGGTGTGGTACTATATCAAAAGCCTTACTAAAATCTAAATAAAGAATGCCTCAAAAGCTTTACTGGAGAGAGTTAATAAATTACTTAGATAAGAACGGCCTCTCGTGAGTCCATACTGAGTATCATTAATCAGATTATGGTTATCCAGATGGCTTCTTATAATCTCAGCTATAACTTACTCTAGCAGTTTGCCTACAGTTGAGGTCAGGCTTATCGGGCGGTAATTTGACTGTAACCACTTGTCTCCTGCTTTAAAAATAGGAATTGCATTAGCCATCTTCCACATATCAGACACTACACCTGTTTGAAGAGAAATATTAAAAATATTAGTTAATGGTTCACAGAGTTCCAGTTTGCATTCCCTAAGAACCCTTGAAAAGAGCTCATCAGGACCTGGTGATTTATTTTGTTTCAGTCGGTCTGTTTGTTTCATAACCATTTCACTAGTGACTGTGATGTTACATAATTTATCTTCTTCAGACCCACTATAAAAATTAATTTCTGGGATATTGTTAGTGTCTTCTTGTGAAAGACGTTCAGTTATTTTTAAGGCTCCCTATCTTATCTCTGACTTTTGTTTAATACACCTGGAAAAAACTTTTTGGTTTAGATTTCGAACACCTAGCAACTGTAATTTCGTACTCCCGTTTAGCTTTTCTTATCCCTTTTTTAACATCCCTCTTAATGTCAATATATTGATTCATAAGATGACCCTCACCTCTTTTGATACGTCTATAAATTCCTTTGTTCTGCCCTAAAAGATATTTGAGCCTATTATTCAACCTTTTCGGGTAATTTTTATTCGATCGAATTTCTTTATATGGGATAAATGTTCTTTGAGCAGCACGTATAGTGTTCAGAAAGCTGTCATATTGATAGCTCTCTTCATTACCCCGGTCAACAGATGAGTGTTCTCTAAGCCCATTGTAATTTGCTAAGCAAAAATCTGGGACCATTACTGAATTATCCCTACGGCCATACTTCCATTCTATGCTAAAGATAATTGATTTGTGATCGCTTGTGCCCAATACCTCTGCAATTTCTAAATTATTAACAAGGATTTCCTTGTTTGCCAGAACCAAGTCAAGCAAGTTATTTCTCCTTGTAGGCTCTGTCACAAACTGCTTCCAAAAGTCATTTGATTCTAAATTCCCTGTCAAGAAATTCCAATTAATCTGACTAAAGTTAAAGTCCCCTAGAATTACTTCATTATCGTGCCTTGAAGCCTTAACAATTTCCTCTCATAGTAGTCTCCCTTGGTCCCTATCTAAGTCTGGGGGACGGTATATCACTCCAAGAAAAAAATTTCATGTCTTTCTGAAAATTCTTTCCAAACAGACTCTGTATGTGTTATTTCAGATTTAATACCCGTTTTTATGCAACAGCTCAAGCGATCTCGGACACACAGTGCCACCCCAGCCTCCTTCCCGATACTTCTATCTACTTGGAACAATTTTAAACCCTGGCATGTCCCGACTTTTGGAATTAAACCATCTCTCAGTGATGGCAAATACATCAATGTTTCCTGCACTAGCAACTAATCTCAACTCGTCCATCTTATTCCTGGCACTACGGCAATTAGCATAATATATTTTCTAAGACCCTCCTTTCTCTTTACCCTTCCTGCTCATTTCCGTTTCTCCACTAAACCTGCTACTGTCCTTGTCACCTAGTGCCACTGGCTTTCCAATATCCACGTGATTCTACCTATTACTAGTTCCCCTAGAACTCATAATATTACTACACTGGGACTTCTGTTTTCCTGCCAAAACCCATACCACTAACTATTCCTAGTTTAAAGCCCTAACTGCTCCCTCCACTGCAGTTGTCAGTGCTCCCACCCAAGACCTAGATAAGTGAACGCCATTCCTGGTATACATGTCATTTCTGCCATAGAAGAGGTCCCAGTTGTCAATGAATGTTAACGCATTTTCATTACAGTATTTGTCCAGCCAGCAAGTGGCACCAAATGCCCTGGACAACCATTCGTTTCCAACTCCTCTCTTTGGCAAAATACTACATGTGACAGGGTTCCCACCCTACTTCCTAATTATCCCTACTGCTGACCTATACCTGCTAATCAGGTCCTCACTCCTATGTCTGCCAACATTCGTTGCGTCCTGTACTGAGGCAGATAATAGGATTAGTCCAATTATCTTTCATAATGTCGTCCAGACGGCTAACGATATCCCCCATCCCAGCCCCAGGAAAACATACCCTCTGCCTCCTCTTCCTGTCCCTAAGACAAAAGGCCCTGTCCATAAACTTAACCTTACTATCTCCAACTAAAACAATGTTCTTACCTGCACTTGTGGAATTCATCGTGACGTTCTCAATGGTCTTCGTTGGGGTTTCACTCACGTCAGCCAATGCTTCCTTGGTGCTCGTTGTGACGTTCCCAGTAAACAACCCACATTCGTCAGGTAGCACCGAAAATGGGTTGGAAGTTTCCACAGCAGTCTTCTGGTTCTTCATTGTTTCTGCCTCACCAACAGTCTTCTTGATCCTCAGCCTGGTTCCATGTTGCCAGGCCACTGACCAGGTTCCCCTCTTGACCTGAGGACTCACAACAGGAGGATTACTACGAATCCTCTTGTTCTTCTCCGTTAATCACCGTATCTCTAGCTTAGCAACCCTAAGCTCCTCTTTTAGCTGCTGGTAGAATTGCTCAAGAGGGGACATCTTGGTTCAGATTCACAGAACGCACACAGACAAGTCTTCACAGAGCTAAGTACAGGCCACCACTGAAAGGATAGTGAAATTCCAAGCGCTTTCATGACTTCTCACATTATCAAGGAATTATAAAGACAATACATCAAAGGAAGGTATATCGAGGGTGGAGACAACACCTCACCTTCACGTCCCACAACAAAGCAACACCTGACATGCGACAACACCCAACCCACAAGGAGGAACACTGCAGCAGGCCTACTAGCCCAACTAGAACGTTCCTTTCCGACATCCCACTAACAAAATATTTGTCCAACCCAAGTACTCTTCCCAAATATTAAGATTTATTAATTGTCAAGTGTATTATTAAATTCTTCCCAAATTCTGTTAATTATAAATGGATCTAATTTATATAAAGCAATGAAATATTCATATTATTTTCAAAACTGCTTTACATGAAACAAGATTCAATTATATTCCTGTCGACCATGGACTTGCTTGATACAACTTTCTCAACTTTTTGAAAATCAATTGGATTGTTAAAATCTCTTACATGAATAAATAGAGCATTGGAATCTTGTCCAGTTCTAATGCTATATTTATGTTGTTTTAATCTTAGTTCGAGACTTTTACCAGTTTGACCGTAATAAACTTTATCACAAATTTTACAAGGAATCTTATAGACACATCCGTCAGCATTTTGGGGGGAATTCTTTATCAAAAGTTTTTTTTTTACTGTATCAAGATTGTTAAATACAACTATGATATTAAAAGCCTTAAGAAGAGAAGGCATATCAACCAAGTTTTGATGGTAAGGGAGAACCAAAATATTTTTAGTTGAATAAGGCTGGTTGTCCCTTTTTGGATTGTAAAAAGTATTTCTAGTAACTTTAAAAGATTTGTCAATTACGTTTCTCGGGCATTTCAAATCATTACCTATTTCATAAATTTTGGATATTTCTTCATCTATGAACTCTGGACTACAAATACGTAAAGCTCTCAAAAACATTGATGAGAAAACAGACAGTTTAACTCTATCTTGATGTGAAGAATAATAGTAGGCATAGGAACAGTTATTTGTAGGTTTTCTGTAAATTTTAAGTTTGAATTCATTATTACCATTAATAATTAAAACATCTAGAAAAGGTAATGAGTTATTTTCCTCAAAATCAACAGTAAAGTTTATAGAATGGGCTAAGCTATTTAATTTAACAAGGAAATGGTGTATATCTACATTTTTGGGCATAAGACACAAAATATCATCAACATATCTGAACCATTTAGCTCTATTAGGGAGGATTGTGTTAAGCAACCTTGTTTCAAAAAATTCCATGTATAGGTTACTAAGAACAGGTGAAAGAGGATTTCCCATTGCCATACCAAACTTCTGAGTGTAAAACTTATCATTAAATACAAAATTTGCATCAACAATCTTATGACAGTATAAATCTTATGATAATAAATCTTAAGATAGTAGGAACTGGCAACGGTAAATCGTAATTAACAAGTTCTTCTGATAAGAAACTTAATATATCACCAACAGGAACTTTCGTAAATAAGTAAGTAACATCAAATCTAGCTATGTTAAAATCATTTAAGTCAAAGGACACAAGTGCAACTAATGTGACATTTTATTGTGGCAACGTTTCGCTCTCCAGGAGCTTTGTCAAGCTCCTGGAGAGCGAAACTTTGCCACAATAAAATGTCACATTAGTTGCACTTGTGTCCTTTTACTTTTCATATTGTCGGTAATTCTACCAACATTATTACACATCATTTAAGTCAGTCAAGGAGCTTAATTTATCAACTAATCAAGGAGCTTAATTTATCAACTAAATCTAAGTTGTTTTTAACATTAAAGTTAGAAATTTTTCCAACAATAGGGCTGAAAATGTCAACAAGCCAAATATTTGGATAATTTATATGAAAATGAACCTATGGAGCTAATAATTGGCTTGACTGGATTACCTGGTTTGTGTGTTTTTATTAATCCACACATGTAGGGTAAAGATGGATTAGTGGAAGTAAATTAATTCATGTTTGCCTTTCAGTAGAAGTTTTATTATTTTATTGAAATTGTTGTTAACGGTTTCTAAGGGATTCTTCCTAAGTTTAGAATAGGTTTCAGTATCATCGGGTTTTAGTGCTCTTCGTAACAAATGAACGAGATTATCATGTCCAGGGGACATCACTCACAGAAGTAAAGGCATTATCACAGTTCCTGGTTAATTTATTAATAATCTTAATAACCTCTTAAATTTAATGATTGAAATTATTTAATATCTTTACAACTTTCTCATATCTACATTATGAGTTGTACATGTGTCACACGTCTCATTACAACCGCACTGTAATGATCTATTTACAAAGACTCTCCGTGACCTTATCTTCACAAATAATGAGGACCTGATAAGAGACATAAGAATATCAAAAACAACTAATTCCGATCACAATCTAATCGAAGTCCAGACGTACATGCATAGGGGTCCTGAACAACAGAATGCATGTACCTGTGAAGGTGTCTTCACAAAATACAATTTCAACAACAAGAACATCAACTGGGACCAGGTAAACCATGTCCTAAACGAAACATGTTGGGAAGACGTCTTAAATGACATGGACCCAAACCAGTGCCTTGAAAGGATCAACTGCCTGGTAGCCAAAGCATGTTCTAGGCATATTCCCCTAAGAAAGAAGAAGAGCAGGAGTAAACTGGAGAGAAAAAGACGCTCCCTCTACAGAAGACGACGAAGAGTCACTGAGCTCCTCAGGAGTGCTAGAATATCTGATACACGAAGGGAGGCGCTGACCAGGGAAGTGGAAACTATCGAACTTAAGCTAAATGACTCTTACAGGAACCAGGAGAGGCAGGAGGAGCTTAAAGCTATTAGTGAAATTGAAAGAAATTCAAAATATTTCTTTTCATATGCCAAAAACAAGGCAAATACCACATCTAGTATCGGGCCCTTACTCAGACAGGATGGGACTTACACAGACGACAACAAGGAAATGAGTGAAATATTGAAATCCCAGTACGACTCTGTGTTTAGTGAACCACTAATCGGTCTGAGGATCGACGACCCAAATGATTTCTTCATGAATGAGCCTCAAAACTCCATAAATGTATGCCAGATTTCCGACATTACCCTAACTCCGATAGATTTCGAAAAAGCCATTGACAACATGCCTATGCACTCAGCCCTGGGCCCAGACTCGTGGAACTCTGTTTTCATTAAGAACTGCAAGAAACCCCTCTCGCGTGCCCTAAGTACACTATGGAGGAGGAGCTTGGACATGGGTGAAATTCCACAGTCACTTAAAACAACGGATATAGCCCCACTCCATAAAGGTGGCAGCAAAGCATTAGCTAAGAACTATAGACCAATAGCTCTGACATCCCACATCATAAAAATCTTTGAAAGAGTGCTAAGAAGCAGGATTGAAAATCACCTGGATTCCCAAAATCTGCACAATCCAGGGCAACATGGGTTCAGGGCAGGTCGCTCCTGCCTCTCACAACTACTGGATCACTATGACATGGCCTTGGATGCACTGGAAGAAAATCAGAATGCAGATGTAATATACACAGACTTTGCAAAAGCATTTGACAAATGCGATCATGGCGTAATAGCCCATAAAATACGTGCTAAAGGAATAACTGGGAAAGTGGGGAGATGGATCTTCAACTTCCTAACAAATCGAACACAAAGAGTAGTGGTCAACAGAGTTAAATCGGAGGCTGCCATAGTGAAGAGCTCTGTTCCACAAGGCACAGTACTCGCCCCCATCTTATTCCTTATCCTCATATCAGACATAAACAGAGATATACACCACAGCACCGTATCATCCTTTGCGGATGATACTAGGATCTGCATGAGGCTGTCATCTGCTGAGGACGCGGTTAACCTCCAAGAAGATATAAACAAAGTTTTCCAGTGGGCAACGGTAAACAATATGATGTTCAATGAGGACAAATTCCAACTACTCCGTTATGGAAAACTGGAGGAGATAATAACTAGAACAGAGTATACTACTGACTCCGGCCATACAATAGAGCGGAAAAATAATGTAAGGGACCTGGGAGTAGTAATGTCTGAGGATCTCACTTTCAAGGATCACAACAGTGCCACGATCGCACGTGCAAAGAAAATGATAGGATGGATAATGAGAACTTTCAAAACGAGAGATGCCAAGCCCATGATGATCCTTTTCAAATCACTTGTTCTCTCTAGGCTGGAATACTGCTGTACATTAACATCTCCATACAAAGCAGGTGAAATCGCAGATCTAGAGAGTGTACAGAGATCCTTTACTGCACGTATAAGTTCTGTCAAGCACCTTAACTACTGGGAACGCTTGGAAGCACTTGACTTGTACTCGTTGGAACGCAGGAGGGAGAGATATATCATAATCTACACTTGGAAAATCTTGGAAGGAATGGTCCCAAATCTGCACACAGAAATCACTCCCTACGAAAGTAAAAGACTGGGCAGGCGATGCAAAATGCCGCCAATAAAAAGTAGGGGCGCCATTGGTACACTAAGAGAAAACACCATAAGTGTCCGGGGCCCAAAACTGTTCAACAGCCTCCCATCAAGCATTAGGGGAATTGCCAATAAACCCCTGGCTGCCTTCAAGAGAGAGCTGGACAGATACCTAAAGTCGGTGCCGGATCAGCCGGGCTGTGGCTCGTACGTCGGACTGCGTGCGGCCAGCAGTAACAGCCTAGTTGATCAGGCCCTGATCCATCGGGAGGCCTGGTCGTGGACCGGGCCGCGGGGGCGTTGATCCCCGGAATAACCTCCAGGTAACCTCCAGGTAGGTGAGTCAGGAAATACGGGTATGTACAAGTACTGGTGTTCTTTAAAAAACACAAACAACACTGTTAGAGCTACTCCACAGAGTTCAGTCTCCAATAATTTCCCTTATAGCACTGAGACTTGCTCACTTATTCTCACTTTCTTTATGAGACTCTCAACAGCCTTCTCCGACCGAGATAAACTTTTGACATGAGTTTCCGAAAGTCTTGGTAGCTCCTATGGAGGTGAATGGTGGTTTTTAGCTGGATATTTCTCTAGACCCTTCCTGGTCCAGAGGAAGGTAAACTGAATAAAGTGAGACTTTACCAGCCAACTTTGACTCGGTCGGAGCAGGGGTTGAGTAGCTCAGAACACTTAATGGTGCTTAGCCAGTTCACACCAACAGTTAGACTAATTAAACGACCTATCTATGTACAAAGCTCAATCATATACGGCCAGATAATATTATAAAGTCGAGTAAATTCATTTAGTTTCTAATGAAATTACTCCTGAATATAATACTAAGTGAAAAAGCCAAATTAACATGTAAATATATATTGCCAAACTAACAAGTAGAAACTGTCTACTTAAATGAACGAAACGGTGCAACACACTCACAGATACATATATATATATATATATATATATATATATATATATATATATATATATATATATATATATATATATATATATATATATATATATATATATATATATATATATATATATATATATACATGTGCCGAATATGTAAAACTTGGTATTTTGGCTTAAATAGCAACGCACTTCTTACCAAATTGGCCAAGCGAAAATTTGTGTATAGAATAATTTCGCAAAATTCATTCTGAATCTAACGAGGAAAATATATTTCATTGTGTTTGCTTGTTATTAAATTATTGTAAACTTATATAAAATATATTTAGTTGGATTAGGCTAATTTAAATTACACTGTTTATAATAAGGTGAGGTAAGTTTTCTAAGGTTCTTTTCGTACAAAATCATTAATTTTATATTATATCAATGAAAAAATATATCTTTAAATGTATAAGAGAAAATTTTAGAAAGTACGTAATTTTAAATGTGTTCTTACTAAATGACAATTTTTACCTATTCAGCACGACATATATACGAGGGAATCCATAAAAAATATACATTAACTCCTTTGTCTCTGATTGTTCAATAGCCTTATTAGTGCAACAAGTATGTTAGTCATTATGAGAGTCAAATGCATTTATTGATGTCATAGCTTCTGTAATAATGAAAATGAGGAGGAGCATAATGAGGTGAGCAAATGTATGAAAGTTGAAAAGGAGTATGTGGTAAGTATCAAGATCAAAATGTAGGGAGAGGAGCTGGAAGGTGCAAAAGTAAATTGGAGATAATAATAGGGAACACTAGTATGATGAGAAAACAAGGTATATATTAAGATAACAAGAAGTTGAACAAATGAATAAAGAGTTTAGCATGGGCAGTATGAGGAGCAAAAAGAAAAAGATAAGGAGACTAGCGGGAACTAGTGGTAGTATCAGAATAATCACGAGGATACAGAGGTGAGCAGTAGGGTAGAGAGGAAGACGGTGAGTAATACGTGGCGGTTCTGTTGACGTTCAACTGATGAGATGTAAACAAGACAGTGTTACCGACGCTCGTAGCTGTTCGTAAATAATCCGTCAGTTTAGTACAGATTCCACCAAGACCAGTGTTTGTGAAGGTTCCTCTGTATTAGATTCTGTAAATGCTTTATTATACCTAATGTTTGTAAAGGTTCCATCAGACCTGGTGTTTGTGAAGACTCCACCAAGCTTGGTGTTTGTAAAGGTTCTACCAGGCGTGTTTGTAAAGGTTTTACCAGGCGTTCTATTGGTAATACTTTTACGGTATGCTGGGAGGCAGTTGAACAGTCATTGGTCCCTGACATTTATTGTGTTGTTTCTTAGTATACTCGTGGCGCCTCTGCTTTTCATCGGGGGAATGTTGCATCTCCTGCCGAGTCTTTTGTTTTCGTATGGAGTGTTTTTCTTGTGCAGGTTTGGAACTAGTTCCTCTAGGGTTTTCCAAGTGAATATTATCATGTATCTTTCTCGCCTGCATTCCAGGGAATGCAAATCAAGGGACTTCAACTGTTCCCAGTAATATAGGTGCTTTATCATAATTATGTGTGCCGTGAAAGTTCTCTTTGCATTCTCCAGGCCAGCAATTTCGCCTGCCTTCAGGGAAGCAGTTATTGTCAGCAGTATTCCAGCCTAGAGAGAGCAAGTGATTTGAAGAGAAACATCATGGGCTTGGCTGTCAGTTCCAGTTGTGGTACTGTTCTGACCTTCAAGGGTGCTACCCTGGCCTTTGAAGTAATTAGTGTACTTCCTTCAGCATTACTCATGTAAGCTACAGCGCCATAACCTCTGGTTGATGCATCACAGAACACATGTAATGTGTACTTGTTTCCCTCTTGACCTATTTGTCTGGGAAATTTAATTTGATGAAGTTGCTTAAACTCCTTGGATATTTCATCCCATGCTTGACTCATTTCTAGAGGCAAGTTCTCATCCCATCCAATTTTGAGCTTCCATGCATCTTGCATAAGCATTTTACCCTTTATGGTAATTGGTGAGACGAGTCCTAGAGGATCAAAACATTGTGATACCTCTGACAGTAAACTACGTTTAGTGAGTGTACTGCATGATTTATTGTTTATCCTTTTGAGACTCAAAGTATCTTCCTGTGTGTTCCAATTAAGTCCCAGCATATTGTTGCAATCAGGAATTTCAGTTTCAGGGAAATCTTCTTTGATAAGTTCCCTTAATTGCATTGAATTTGTATTCCACATCCTTAGAGACATATTTGCTTCTTTCATCTCCTTGTTAGCTTCTCTGTATAAGGATTTCAAATCCTCCTCTTTATTCACAGTACCTTGAAGATTGTCCACTTAGAAACTTTTCTTTAAGATTTCTTTGAAGGGACTTTCAGATTTCTTCAAATGTGTATTTAGAGTAGCTTCTAGTAAGAATGGAGAGGATGTTGCACCAAATAATACTGATTTGAAACGATAAGTTTTCACAGGACTTTGAGGATAATGTGGATTTTCAGGCCACAAGAATCGAGTATAATCTCTGTTTCTTGCAGTCCTTCTCTTAAGAAAGCTTTGGAAATATCAGCCGTGTAGGCATATGGGTTTGTGAAAAATTTCATAAGCAGGTCTCCAAGCTTCTCAGTTAGTGAGGGTCCGGTCATCAGACAGTCATTAAGACTTGCTACATCTTTATTTGCACGTGCGCTGCAATTATATACAACACGTAGTGGAGTGGTTTCAGAATCTTTTCTGACTCCATGGTGCGGGAGATAATGAGCTTCTGTCTTCAACTTATCTTCGACTATTTCCTCAATGAATTTATTGTCCAACTGTTCTTGTATGATATTATCATAGACAGTCAGTAGCTCTGGATTCTTCCTGAGCTCATGTATTTGTGCTTTCATCTGTCCGAAAGCCATGCGATAATTGCTAGGCAGATGTGGTGGATTTAATTTCCATGGTAACCTACCCCAATACTGTCCATCTTTATATTTGACAGTGTCCAAATATTGGTTATAAGTCTGAGACTCTTGTGGGCTTGGTTTATTTACATCAATACCTATCGCATCTAAATCCCACAACTTATCAACTGGTTCATTCATTTCTTCCAGTAATGATAATTTTTCTGTGGTACATGATCAGTGGTTATTCTCGTAACTAGTACATTTTCCACTGAATCAATATCAGTTTCTTTCCCACTTTGAGAGGGAATGGGACCACATATCATGTGGCCTCCTGCTGTTTTCAGCAAGTGAACATCATGTTTACTTACTATATTTTGCACAAAACAGTGATAATAATCACTTCCAATGATTAACTCAATTAGACTAATTATGTCCGTCCGTATGTCTGGACAGGCTAAATTCACCTTGGCTGCCTTTAGTGCTGCAACTGTTGCTTTTAATCCCTGGATCTGCACAGACTTATGCAAGTCATCTACTACCACAGCTTCTACTGTCTTTTTCTTGTTTCCTCATCCAACAGTAAATTTGGCTAGGTCATATATATTTTTACCAGAAATTTGAAAAACCCCAGCTATATCTAACTGTACTTTGGCATATGGTTGTTTATTCAGTTTCTACAACACTTCTTCTTATGAAGGACCTTCGTGAGCCTTGATCAAATAGTGTTAATACATTGGTTTTTGTGTAATTTTTTTGATAACTCAATTCGAGCTATCGATTTAAACTTATCTCTCACATTTAATGCTGTTGATTGTTGGCTTCCTGTTTCTGTGCAAGTTGTCTGCTGTTCAACATAAGTGCTTGGGCATAAAGCAGTATTTAAAACACTTCTTCAGTGAGCATTTACCTCCCCTGTGTTCACGTAAACACTTAGTGCACCCTTTCAGCTGCTGAACACGTTGTTTACGTGCCTCCATTGATGTGTATTGACTACAATACTGTGCCCAATGTGTTCCGTCACAAAGTACACATTTTGGAATACGTTTATGTGTGACAGTTTGTTTACTGTCTGTTGTATTCACAACTTGATAAATGCCTATATGGGATTTCTCATTATGTGGTTTATTGGGAGTAGGTATACTCTTTTTATATTGAGTTGAAGATTTAGTATCAACAGTAGGATTTGTAGATTTACCTTCATGTCTCTTTGCTTGCATGCATGAAATTATTGCTTGCAAATCATTGCTAATTTCTTCACAAGTGAAATAGCTTTTACTGAACATAATATTTAATCGTTCAATAGTTTGTGATGACAACTTATTCTGTACAATTTCACTAATAAACCAATCACATTGATTTATGTTTAGTGTTTAGAGATCTGAGACTATTGTCTAGTCACTCTAGTGTGATCTAAATGACTGTAAGTCTGAAAAACGATGTCTGGGTGGCTTCAAGCTTGAGATTCTGACTGCATGTCTAACTCTGGCTTCGTCAGCATCAAAGTAATTGTCTGACAAGACACATAAAGCTAGATAATAATTGCCTTTGACCACCGGAAATGACTTAATCACAGGATTCTCCCTTCACAAGACATTTAAGATAGTTGAACTTAGCAATCTCATCAATATCAGCTCTTGAATGTACCAGGGACTGGAAACCACTGATGAATTCTTCATAGTTATGACCTTGAAATATAGGTAATGAGAGTGTAGGAAGACTGGGTAGTGGTATGCTTGTTGTGGGAGGTGTAACAGGTTGACCACTACCTACAGTAGTTCTTTGTGAAGAATTCTGTGGCAGGCACAAAGTCTTTCTACCCACTTTTCTTGTTGAGCACCAAATGTACCCAAAACTTGCTGAAGTTCATTATCAGATGGATCTCACTCTAAGAAAGCACTTTCATAATTTTCATAATCTGAATTAATGTTCTTCAAATGATTTGAAAGAAGATTCAGTTTTGCTTCCAATATATCAAAATCTATATTCGAATTTTGAGCCAACCCTTCACAGATAACAAGCAAATCTTCCACTTGTGTAATTTTAGTTTGCAATGATTTAAATTGAGTTTTCCATGATGCCATGTTGAACATGAATACTGAAAATAATTCCTAACACCACACTACGAGTGTTTAAATACTTCATGACAGTGAACAGCTGAGAGTGTTATGACTGTGTAAGAACACCACTGATCTAGTGATCGTGACATTGACCTTGATGGGTACAGGGTACATATGGCTGGACCTTGATGTTCTGTAGATGCTGTATCAGCTTGTGATACTTGCGATGATGCTATACACATCATACACTATACATCACACATATAAATGCCACTGCTAATGTATATATAAGCTTAAACTTAATATTAACCTCCTTAAAATATATAAGAGAATTTATGTTTATAAACACTATAAACACTATGTAGATATACACATTCAGACAAGCTGACTCGAACCTGTTCCTCCCATGAATGATAAAGAAATCATAGAGGATCCTAATTAAATAAGTCACTCTGTCTGACTGTTTTGGGTTATCCTAGGTTCTCTACACATATGCTGCTATGTATGATAATTCTATGTAACTGTATTTGTGTATACCTGAATAAACTTACTTACTTACTTACTGACTGTAGTCTGGTTTGTTGAAGCTGAGTAAGCGTAAGCTGAGGGAGGAGCGAGAGTGGGTGAGCTGCAGGTGAGGCAGCCTCACTGGGTGCCCTGTTTTGTGTTGGGTGACTCTGGGGGACTCTGAGTGGGTGACTCTGGGGGACTCTGAGTGGGTGACTCTGGGGGACTCTGAGTGAGTGACTCTGGGGGACTCTGAGTGAGTGACTCTGGGGGACTCTGAGTGGGTGACTCTGGGGGACTCTGAGTGGGTGACTCTGGGGGACTCTGAGTGCCTCCCATTTTCTAAAGCTAGCGAGACAGATTATTATTATTATTATAATTAAGGGGGAAGCGCTAAACCCGGAGGATTATACAGCGCCTGGGGAGGATGTGGAAGGCATTCAGGCTTAATTCGGGGAACTGGAGCACAGATCCAATTTCCTAAATCAAGAGCCCCTCACCAACATCAAGGAACCTTGCTTGAGGGGAGCGAGACAGATGAGTCTAGTTCATCATTCTCTCTCAGCCTGGACGAATTATTTTTTTTTTTTTTTGGGTAAAACTCTAGTTTTGTTTTTTATATATTTTATTTAAAACATTACAAGGTGGAAATGATATTAAAAAACTACACAAAATGAGTTAAATCACAAATCCCCAATTTACCCTTACACAAAAATGACTACACCAAAGTGTTGTGACACACTGTCACTCCACACACCATAGTACACCCAGTGTTATACCAAAATGATATTGCCTTTAAAGGCTTAAACTTTTGTCACAATTTCGCCCCCCTCCCCCCCCCCACCCGCAAAATAATATAACCATCACAAACCTGATTGCATCTTAACTTGACATTAAAGGAAACATAGTAATTATACTATCATGAGTGATACAGTAACACCAAAGACAAATTATTAATAATATTAACAATGGGATACATGTCTTGACTTAAAATAACACCTCAACCAGGTGAAAAAAAAATACACTTCAAGTGATTAATATTTCTAAGAAGGTTGCAACATTGAATGTCAACAACTACCAAAGGCAACATATGTGCAATTATCTTAGCATGTAAACCCTATTCAGTTAACATAGTATATGAATAAAAACTTTATGCTGAGAAAAACATCACAAAATACAAAGGTATAAAGTATAAACCCCAGCCATGTAGCGGCTACACACAAAAAATTCTACATACTTCCTTAACGCGGATAAACTAAAACAATTTTGTGGCAACTTGGTTTATGAAGGACCTTATGTCCTTATGTACATGTATACTGAATTACAAGTTGTTGGAGCACTATGTCGCCATTATCCGGTTCGAAGGACAAGTGTATGTGATTCTGTAGAATATATGCTATGTATCTGTATACAGGAATAAAGGTACGTAGCATTGTTGCTGTCTCAGCCTTTCTGCAACTGTGCTCAGAAAACTCTTCTGACGTGAAACAGCTATTCTAGAGCCCATAGCTGTTGATGGATAAGTAAGCAAGCATAAGAATAATTGCCCTAAAAGAGCATTATATCAGCATATCACTCAGTAACTGAATGCTGACTCAATTTACTTTATTTTTTTTTTGAGCTCAATGGCCTGTCAGTTACAGGGGATTTTAGTAACTCCAAACAGGTTGTCTTAGCTATCTGCTGCACAGCCAACCTAACTAAGTGTATGTCTTCTTAGACTTACCTGGGTTTTTGTAGCTGACCCTCGAGTGTCACCCCAGTATCTGCTGTCTTGACTGAAGTAGTAGTGTCTTACAGTGTGTTGTATCTGAAGATTGTTCACAACACTGTACACTACACTGTTCTCCAATATTTGTCATTTATTTTGTGGTAATTTCACAACATAGGTCTACCACGAATGGCTGAAATTGTCACTGAGGAACAGAAATGCGCGAATCACTTGTGTCTTTGTCTGTTTTTCTAGCATGAAGCAGGAGTTTTTTGTACCAGTTCTTAAATCAATCTGCCCAACCCTGCCACGGCTTCACCCTCCTACAAAGGATTTGCTGAATTCAGCATTATTATTCTTCCTTGCTAAAACACTGCAACAAAATGCAATATGTACTTGACAAAAAATATCTTGATTTCTTTCAATCTCTGAGAGTTCTTCATTGCCCCACATTAGAATAAAGTAATGCAAGTTTTCTTGTTAATTTTCCTGCTGTGGTAAGAGAGTAATTGCTCTCATTAACGCACACTAGGGTTGCAACATTGGTCTCTTGCAAGTAGAGTGGCGTAACTATGACACACGCTGGTACTGCATCTGTTGATCAGAAGCAAGCAAGACGCCATGTGCCCTTTCTGAGAGGGTGAAAGAACTGAAAGGGGCTGAAGAGGCTGAAGGGGCTGATACCCCCCCTTTCAAGAGAAAATTTCTCCATAACATCTTCAGTGTCTCCAGCCTCCTCCTTCCTTCAACATTAACAGCCCATTTTCCACTCCCATATAAAATTATTAATACCAGTATACTCTCTGACATTTCCTGCTTTACTTCCGTGGATAATGGTCTTTGTCTCCATAGATTCCTCAATTCTCCACTCACCTTTTACCGTTCGTCAATTCTAGGTTCATTTTATCTTTCAAAGATACATCTGCTAAGGAGTCCACTTCCAAATATTATATGAACGCATTCACTTCTCCCATATTCCCTCCATTTGATGCTGTCAAGGTGATGCATTAGATTCTTACTGCTGTGTGACAACAAATCCACAGGCAACTATGGTGGGAGAGAAGCTGCACCACAGTACTACACTGAAACAGAAACTGCAGCAGCTAACTTAAGTTAGCTAAAAACATCAGCAGACCATTACACAGAGTGAGCTGTGTAGCATTATTACTGCTACAGCAGAGTACTGCAGTGTGACAGCAACTGCAGTAGACTACCATGGAAAGGTAGCAACAGAAGTAGACTAGATTGGTAAGGTACAAACTATAAAAGAATACTAAAATGGAGCAGCAGGTATTATAGTATACAGTGGACCCCCGGTTAACGATATTTTTTCATTCCAGAAGTATGTTCAGGTGCCAGTACTGACCGAATTTGTTCCCATAAGGAATATTGTGAAGTAGATTAGTCCATTTCAGACCCCCAAACATACACATACAAATGCACTTACATAAATACACTTACATAATTGGTCGCATTCGGAGGTGATCGTCATGCGGGGGTCCACTGTACAATAAGGAGTCTTCTACATCAGACTTCTACTCATAAGTACGACATATGTGCACCAGTTTGGTTTCTTTATTATTGAAACGTTTCGCCTGCACAGTAGGCTTTTTCAGTCAAATACAGAGGCAGCAGGTGAAGTATGAAATGAAGATGACGTAATCAGTCGATCAACCCTAGAGATTTAGTATTTGAGATGGTCAGTCCCTCAGCCTGGAGAAGAGATCAACTTCATGGTCTGGAACGATATGAAGCTGAATCATGAGAATTGAGTCTTAAATACTGTCAAAGATGAAATGGAAGATCTCGAAGACGTTGCAGGAGACGGGGTTCACTAGTAGAAGCAAGAAGGTAAGAATTGAGAGGCATTCCAGTAAACCTACTGGTCCATGCTAGGCAGGTCTCTCTCTCGAATCCAACCCTTCCCACTCATAACTAGTAATTATGCCATGAAGAGTGGAAGTTATCATCTGTACCAAGATAATGTTGTTGTGGAAAATATTTTAATTTTCCGAAACTATAGTGCCTAATAGGTGTTTAATGTGTCTATATGGGTCAAAAATGTATTTGAAAATAGAGTAGAACCAAGAGTTCCCTTTGCGCATGCGCGGATGTGCGGGGGGTGTGGCGCGGATTGTTTTGAATGTGGTGAGGAAGCTGGGAAAGCATGGAACCAAGAAATTGGCATTCACGGCGGCCTAAGGATTAATATAGGCCTCATTTCATAATAAGAAGTGTCGTAACTGTTCCTGGTGGAGAGTGAGGGAACGTGATTTACGGGACCACGGTAATAGAGTGGTAAAATGTGTGATAAGAGTAGGACCGGGTGACTGACGCATCACTATGGACTGTGTCCTGGGGAAAATTACCCTTGGTTTAATCATCACTCATCGGTCTCAGATCTTAATGGAGTGGTCTCTAATGTGTATAATAATTATGAGACGTTAAATCGTCTTGTGAATGTTAATGTAATCAGTGATAATAACATTGAGTTAAGAGAATGCGGGATGTGAAATAAGTCGCCTTGCTCCGAGTGAACACGTTAGACCTTGTTGTTGCCGAGGCGAGGAAAGTGAAGCTCATTGATCCACGATTTCTAAACCGGGACAAACCGACGGATACCTCGTCCTGCCGGAATGAGAACCGTGTCGGTGTAGCAGGACATCGAAAATGAGATGGTGAATGGAAGAAATAAGGAGTATCCATCACCCACAGTTAAGTAACCCTTCTAGTTATAACAAACTTATGCTGGCCAGTTGTGTTATGTTGTAATTAGATAGGATATGAGTGATCCAGCTACATCAAGTGACCACCAGAGAACATCTGGTAAGTGGTGGGATTATGTACAAATGTTTTCCTTGATGGATGTATCCAGGTGTATCCTACCCCCCCTTCATTCAGTTAAACTAATATAATCTATACAGTCCACAATTAATTAGTAGCACCGTACTTGTGGGTGCTATCCAATCCATACTGGTCTCGGATAGATATGGATAAGATTGTGAGGTCGAGGGGACCACTTGCCGCGACCAGGGGTGGTTAAGTTTTCTCACATGTCTACACGGGGTGACTACGGTAAACAATATGATTGTCTCCCAATGAGATTACTGGTATGTATATAATGTTGAGGTACATACAGGTAAGCACCCTAGAAAATTTTCCATATCTGCCCGTTGGTCCTTCGAACCGGATGCAATCAGTGAAAAAATTAATTGAATTAATTACTTAATAATTAAGTGACTGATTGAAGGAAGTGGGTGTAGGGTGCACAAGTTTAATCGATTGTGTGATGGATGATAATTAGCCCAATAAATTGCTAGCACATGGGTGGCTAGGATCTATACAAGAGTAAAGTGCAAGAATTACTCTTATAAGGCGCCTACTTAAATTGTATAATCAGTGATTAATAATTCTCTAACCATGACTGGATCTAATGGAGTTAATGTGGCTGACAAGTCTGTGAATTTTAGAGTAATGAAAGCATCATTACAGGCTATTAAAAGCCATGTGACGAAGGCATTTGATTTAGTGAATCAAAGAACCGTGAACCCTAATGAATTAAAGTTATATTTAGATGCTTTAGAGAGTAGATTTGATTGGTACAAATTATGGTTTAAAGACTGTGAAAGAGATCTGCTAGAGAATTGTGCAGATGGAATGGAAATGAATGTTTTAATTAATCAACATTACGAATTGGAAGAAAAACTGTCTTGTAAAAGTAAGGCTTTGAATAAATTAAAGGGTGTAAGCCAGGCAGTTGATCAACCTATTAATGCAAAGGGTGGGTTTGCCAAAACCTCCATAGTACGGTCTGGAGGAAATCAGACTTGGTCGGCAGGAATTAATTGTTCAATTGCAGACCAGTCAGCCAAACAGTTCTAAGGATATAACACATAATGACTCTGAAGTATCTGTCAAGCCTCAAAAGGGAAAAATAATCCCAGTGGTAATAATCATAGTTAAGAGTTAAATAGGCACATATCAAGTCAGGAATCAGTAATAGTGGTTCCTCACATCAAGGTAAGAGGAATAAGTACCTCAGTAAGTGTAACCCAGTTAATAAGAGGTCAGGCAAGGAAAAGAGAGACTGCCTCTTCTGCCAGGGTACTCATTTCACTAAAAATTGTAATGCCTGTAATTCATGGGATATTAAAGTGGAAAGAATGAAAGAACTTGACAGATTTATCAGATGTCTAGACAATCATAATGTAAAGGATTGTCATACCAAATTGAACAGTTGCTATCAATGCAACAAGGGAAAGCACCATACAGTTATGTGCAGGGTTGTATGTGATTCTTATAATAATGGTGACAATAATGATAATGTTAATAACCCTGACACTACAGTGACTGATGTAAAGGTTGCAGCTAATGGCAATAATGATGGCCTAGCTGAGGTAGCCTTGCCGGTGTTGGATGTAAAAATTCAGGATAAAGGGCATAAATCCAAAACCATACGGCGTCACTCTCCTCAACACTGGTACGGGCCATGTAATATATGGCAGACTACCGCCTAGTAATAATGACTAGAGGAAGTAGTGAATACGGTCACGGTGTCTTACTCATGAAAGGTCAACCCAGTACAAGTATTCTTCTATCGAGAATGATGTTGAACCAGTCTAATTTGTGGGAGCTGGACAGCATAAGGATTAATATAAATGAGGAAAGTCCAAATGATTCCTTTACTCAGGAACAATACCTGAAGGATGTTAAATGTGAATCTGGACATCACTGGGTGCGACTTCCGTGGAAGCTTGACCGTCCAGAATTACCTACTAATTATAGGATGGCGTATGGACAGTTAAAGGGCCCAGCTCTGCGAACTGAGCAAGACACCAAAATTGTTGACTGCTTATAATGATATCATTAATAAACAGTTAAATAATAAATTGTTCTTACTTCAGGCGACGATAAATGCACACCTTAAGTGCACAGGTGGTCCACTGAGCGAAGTAATTGGGTAAATAATCTTATGTGGACAATTTCCGGGTGTGACGTCAACTGAAGAGGAACTAATGAGGATATGTGAAGGGGTTAACGAAATAATGCAGTAATGTGCTGGGGCTGACTTGGGATACTGAGAGAGACTTGTTATTGTTAAAGTCTCATAATTCCAGTATGCCCAATAAATTAATCCAGGGAGCATAGGCTTATGCCCCTGAGAGAATGGAACACTAATTAGTCCATTTTGAGGGATCAATAAATATAGATGGCCATGGAGTTGGTGCCTATATGCAGTAATGGGCTGGGGCTGACTTGGGATACTGAGAGAGACTTGTTAGTGTTAAAGACTCATAATTCCAGTATGCCCAATAAATTAATCCAGGGAGCATAGGCTTATACCCCTGAGAGAATGGAACACTAATTAGTCCATTTTGAGGGATCAATAAATATAGATGGCCATGGAGTTGGTGCCTATATGCAGTAATGTGCTGGGGCTGACTTGGGATACTGAGAGAGACTTGTTATTGTTAAAGTCTCATAATTCCAGTATGCCCAATAAATTAATCCAGGGAGCATAGGCTTATGCCCCTGAGAGAATGGAACACTAATTAGTCCATTTTGAGGGTTCAATAAATATGGATGGCCATGGAGTTGGTGCCTATATGCAGTAATGTGCTGGGGCTGACTTGGGATACTGAGAGACTTGTTATTGTAAAGTCTCATAATTCCAGTATGCCCAACAAATTAGCCCCGAGAGCATAGACTTAGTGTCATACCTTACAATAAGAGGGAAATTGTTAATACCAGAAGCATGGAGGCTTGAGTGTGCTTGGGATGGAGCCCTACCTGAGGAGTTAACAGGTGGAAAGAATTAATGGGTGATTATGTAAATATCAATGTTGGAGTTCCCAAGCCAGGTGGCCAGTGAAGATGGGAAAAATTGTACTCCACATTATGTAAGTCGTCTAGCAACGACCTCCGCCCGGCCGCAGTGTGGAAAATATTTTAATTTTCCGAAACTATAGTGCCTAATAGGTGTTTAATGTGTCTATATGGGTCAAAAATGTATTTGAAAATAGAGTAGAACCAAGAGTTCCCTTTGCGCATGCGCGGATGTGCGGGGGGTGTGGCGCGGATTGTTTTGAATGTGGTGAGGAAGCTGGGAAAGCATGGAACCAAGAAATTGGCATTCACGGCGGCCTAAGGATTAATATAGGCCTCATTTCATAATAAGAAGTGTCGTAACTGTTCCTGGTGGAGAGTGAGGGAACGTGATTTACGGGACCACGGTAATAGAGTGGTAAAATGTGTGATAAGAGTAGGACCGGGTGACTGACGCGTCACTATGGACTGTGTCCTGGGGAAAATTACCCTTGGTTTAATCATCACTCATCGGTCTCAGATCTTAATGGAGTGGTCTCTAATGTGTATAATAATTATGAGACGTTAAATCGTCTTGTGAATGTTAATGTAATCAGTGATAATAACATTGAGTTAAGAGAATGCGGGATGTGAAATAAGTCGCCTTGCTCCGAGTGAACACGTTAGACCTTGTTGTTGCCGAGGCGAGGAAAGTGAAGCTCATTGATCCACGATTTCTAAACCGGGACAAACCGACGGATACCTCGTCCTGCCGGAATGAGAACCGTGTCGGTGTAGCAGGACATCGAAAATGAGATGGTGAATGGAAGAAATAAGGAGTATCCATCACCCACAGTTAAGTAACCCTTCTAGTTATAACAAACTTATGCTGGCCAGTTGTGTTATGTTGTAATTAGATAGGTTATGAGTGATCCAGCTACATCAAGTGACCACCAGAGAACATCTGGTAAGTGGTGGGATTATGTACAAATGTTTTCCTTGATGGATGTATCCAGGTGTATCCTACCCCCCCCCCTTCATTCAGTTAAACTAATATAATCTATACAGTCCACAATTAATTAGTAGCACCGTACTTGTGGGTGCTATCCAATCCATACTGGTCTCGGATAGATATGGATAAGATTGTGAGGTCGAGGGGACCACTTGCCGCGACCAGGGGTGGTTAAGTTTTCTCACATGTCTACACGGGGTGACTACGGTAAACAATATGATTGTCTCCCCATGAGATTACTGGTATGTATATAATGTTGAGGTACATACAGGTAAGCACCCTAGAAAATTTTCCATAGTTGTGTTGCAGTGCCGGACACTTCTGTTGAAACGGGCATAAAATTTCAACAAGTTGATGAGTAAGACACGTGCAATAACTAGGTATCTTTACTGTTGAAATGTTTCGCCTACACTGTAAATGAAACATATATAGGACTGGTTTCTAATGTTTCAGGTTCATATCGTTCAGTACCATGGAGTTGAACTCTTCTCCAGACTGATCACCTCAAATACTATTTCTCCATTGTCTTCATTTCACTACTACACCTTCTGCTTCTGTATTTGATTGAAGAAGTCTACTGTGTTGGTGAAACATTTCACTAATGAAGATACCCAACTGTTGCACATGTGTCTTAATCATCAACTTGACGGTATTTTATTCCTTTATCAACACAGGCTACCGTGGTGAGATAGCAGCTTTATCTGATCACAGTTCTGTGATAGCAGCTTTAGTCGACTACTGTGGTGAAGCACAAACTGCAGATAACTACGACACTGAGACCCGGCAGTGGCGGCTCGTGCGGGGGTGCTGTGGAACTGCAGCACCCCCTATTTTCACTCGATATTATCGATAACATGCAATATAATTACTCTTTTTTTATTTAATTCTTTCTTTATACTTGTACGTTATATAATCAAAGATTTAAAGGAAATAGTGGGTGCTGCAGTTCCACAACATCCCCCATGAACCACCGAGTCTGAGAGCATCTACAGCAAACTACTACACTGAGAAAATAGCTACACCATCAAACAGCAGTTGTCGCACACTTCCACAGTGAGACAGCAGCTGTAGAAGACTACTATAGCGAGACAGCAGCTGCAGCAGACCACTATAGAAAAAGTTGCAGCAGTTGCAGACTACTACGGTTAGGCACTAACAACGAAATGCTACTATAGTAAGTCAGGAGATAAGAACATAAGAACATAAGAAAGGAGGAACACTGCAAGAGGCCTGTTGGCCCATACTAGGCAGGTCCTTTACAATTCATCCCACTAACAAAACATTTGCCCAACCCAATTTTCAATGCCACCCAAGAAATAAGCTCTGATGTGAAAGTCCCACTCAAATCCAACCCCTCCCACTCATGTACTTATCCAACCTAAATTTGAAACTACCCAAAGTCCCACCCTCAATAACCCAACTAGGTAGACTGTTCCACTCATCTACTACCCTATTTCCAAACCAATACTTTCCAATGTCCTTTCTAAATCTAAACTTATCTAATTTAAATCCATTACTGCGGGTTCTCTCTTGGAGAGACATCCTCAAGACCTTATTAATATCCCCTTTATTAATACCTATCTTCCACTTATACACTTCGATCAGGTCTCCCCTCATTCTACGTCAAACAAGTGAATGTAACTTAAGAGTCTTCAATCTTTCTTCATAACGAAGATTTCTAATGCTATGTATTAATTTAGTCATCCTACGCTGAATGTTTTCTAACGAATTTATGTACATTCTGTAATATGGAGACCAGAACTGAGCTGCATAATCTAGGTGAGGCCTTACTAATGATCTGGAGTTTATCTGGAGAGAGTTCCGGGGGTCAACGCCCCCGCGGCCCGGTCTGTGACCAGGCCTCCTTAGGTCAGTGTCCCAGGATGCGACCCACACCAGTCGACTAACACCCAGGTACCCATTTTACTGATGGGGAACATAGACAACAGGTGGAAAGAAACACGTCCAATGTTTCTACTCTGGCTGGGAATCGAACCCAGGCCCTCACCGTGTGAAGCGAGAGCGTTAACCACCAGGCCACCAGATGATGTATAAAGCTGCAGTATGACCTCTGGAATTCTGTTGCTTACACTTCTTGATATAAATCCCAGTAATCTATTTGCCTTATTACGTACGCTTAGGCATTGCTGTCTTGGTTTAAGGTTGCTGCTCACCATAACCCCCAAGTCCTTTTCGCAATCTGTATGGCTAAGTTCTACATCATTTAACTTATAAGTACTAGGGTTATGGGCACTCCCAAGCTTCAGAACCTTGCATTTATCTACATTGAACTGCATCTGCCACTTTCCTGACCAAGAATAGAGTTTGTTTAAATCCTCCTGAAGTTCCATAACATCTACGTTTGAATCAATTATCCTACCTATCTTTGTGTCATCGGCGAATTTGCTCATATCACTAGTAATTCCCTCATCAAGATCATTGATATATATTATAAACAACAACGGGCCCAAGACTGATCCCTGTGGAACGCCACTTGTTACAGATCCCCACTCGGATTTAACCCCATTCATGGACACTATCTGCTTCCTGTCAGTGAGCCATGACTCGATCCACGAGAGCACTTTTCCCCCAGTGCCATGAGCTGCCACTTTCTTTAACAGTCTATGGTGCGGAACTCTATCAAAAGCCTTACTAAAATCTAAGTAAATAATATCAAATTCTTTGTGCTTCTATCAACTTTTCTGTACTCGACTGAAGAAGCCTACTGTGTAGGCGAAACGTTTCATAATAAAGATACCTAACTGTTGCATATGTGTCTTACCTAACAAACTGTCGGTATTTTATACCATTTTAATGTTCAATCTGTCAGACACTGCAACACAAGGGTATCTTGGTACAGACCTGCAATCAACTTCGACAACTTCCACTAGTGAGAGCGGCTGGATTTGAGAGGGACCTGACCTCTCAACATCCGAGTTCTTACCTCTTCTAGTGACCTACGTCTCACCTCTTGGCGCTATATAAAGCTCCATCCTGTCACTTCATCTCCATATTGTTTCATACTATGGAACAATGCTCTTTTCCAGACTGAGGGACTGACCACCTCAAAACTTTAAGGGTGATGGACTGATTACATCGTCTTCAAGTATCTTCTGCTTCTATCAACTTTTCTGTACTCGACTGAAGAAGCCTACTGTGTAGGCGAAACGTTTCATAATAAAGACACCTAACTGTTGCATATGTGTCTTACCTAACAACCTGTCGGTATTTTATACCATTTTAATGTTCCATGAAATTCTTTATCGTGGTCAACAGCCTCAAAAGCTTTACTGAAGAAAGTTAATAAATTAGTTAGACAAGACCGGCCTCTTGTGAATCCATGCTGAGTATCATTAATCAAGCTATGCTTATCGAGATGGCTTCTTATAATCTCAGCTATAATTGACTCTAGTAATTTGCCTACAATTGAGGTCAGGCTTATTGGGCGGTAATTTGACGGTAACGACTTGTCCCCTGTTTTAAAAATAGGAATTACATTAGCCATCTTCCACATATCAGACACTACACCTGTTTGAAGAGATAAATTAAAAATATTAGTTAATGGTTCACAGAGTTCCATTTTGCATTCCTTAAGAACCCTTGAAATAACCTCATCAGGACCCGGCGACTTATTTTGCTTCAGTCTGTCTATCTCCTTCACAACCATCTCACTAGTGACTGTGATGTTACATAATTTATCTTCTAGCCCACTATAAAAATTAATTACTGGAATATTGTTAGTGTATTCCTGTGTAAAAACTGAGAGAAAATAATTATTAAAAATCGAGCACATTTCATTCTCTTTGTCAGTAAGGTGCCCATAGTTATTTTTAAGGGGACCTATCTTATCTCTAACTTTTGTTCTATAGACCTGGAAAAAACTTTTTGTGTTAGTTTTAGAATCCCTAGCAACTTTAATTTCATAGTCCCTTTTAGCTTTTCTTATCCCCTTTTTAATGTCCCTCTTAATGTCAATATACTGATTCATAAGATGACCCTCACCTCTTTTGATACGCCTATAAATTCCTTTCTTATGCCCTAGTAGATATTTGAGCCTATTATTCATCCATTTTGGGTCATTTCTATTTGATCTAATTTCTTTATATGGGATAAACGTTCTTTGAGCAGCATGTATAGTGTTCAGAAAACTGTCATATTGATAGCTCACATCGTTACCCCAGTCAACAGATGATAAGTGTTCTCTAAGCCCATCGTAATCTGCTAAGCGAAAATCTGGGACTGTTACTGAGTTATCGCTACTATCGTACTTCCATTCAATGCTCAATGTAATTGATTTGTGGTCGCTAGCACCCAGTTCCTCTGAAATTTCTAAATTATTAACAAGGGATTCATTGTTTGCCATAACTAAGTCAAGCAGGTTATTTCCCCTTGTAGGTTCTCTCACAAACTGCTTCAAAAAACAATCCTGAACTACTTCTAAGAAGTCGTATGATTCTAAATTCCCAGTCAAGAAATTCCAATCAATATGACTAAAGTTAAAGTCTCCTAGAATTACTACATTATCGTGCCTTGTGGCCTTAACAATTTCCTCCCATAGTAGTCTCCCTTGGTCCCTATCTAAGTTTTGGGGACGGTATATCACTCCTAAAATCAGTTTTTCATGCCCCTCTGAAAATTCTATCCAAACAGACTCTGTATGTGTTACTTCAGACTTAATACCCGTTTTTATGCAACAGTTCAAGCGATCTCGGACATACAATGCCACCCCACCCCCCTTCCCGATACTTCTATCTACTTGGAACAATTTAAAACCCTGAATATGACATTCCGCAGGCATGTCCCGACTTTTTGAATTAAGCCTCGTCTCAGTTACGGCAAATACATCAATGTTACCTGCACTAGCAACTAATCTCAACTCGTCCATCTTATTCCTAGCACTACGGCAATTAGCATAATAAACATTGAAAGACTCTCCTTTCTCTTTACCCTTCCTGCTCATTTCTGTTTTTCTACTAAACCTATTACTGTCCTTATCACCCAAAGTCCCTGGCTTTTCAATATCTACCTCGTTCTGCTTATTACTAGTTCCCCTAGAACTCGTAATATTACTACACTGGGACTTCACTGTTTTCCTGCCAAAACCCATACCACTAACTATTCCTAGTTTAAAGTCCTATCTGCTCCCTCCACTGCAGTTGCCAGTACTACCACCCCAGACCTAGATACGTGAACCCCATCCCTGGCATACATGTCATTTCTGCCATAGAAGAGGTCCCAGTTGTCAATGAATGTTACCGCATTTTCCTTACAGTATTTGTCCAGCCAGAAATTGCCCTGGCCAACCATTCATTTCCAACTCCTCTCCTTGGCAAAATTCCACATATGACAGGGTTCCCACTCTTACTCCTAATTATTTCTATTGCTGACCTTATTTATTTTTTTTTATTATCACACTGGCCGATTCCCACCAAGGCAGGGTGGCCCGAAAAAGAAAAACTTTCACCATCATTCACTCCATCACTGTCTTGCCAGAAGGGTGCTTTACACTACAGTTTTTAAACTGCAACATTAACACCCCTCCTTCAGAGTGCAGGCACTGTACTTCCCATCTCCAGGACTCAAGTCCGGCCTGCCGGTTTCCCTGAATCCCTTCATAAATGTTACTTTGCTCACACTCCAACAGCACGTCAAGTATTAAAAACCATTTGTCTCCATTCACTCCTATCAAACACGCTCACGCATGCCTGCTGGAAGTCCAAGCCCCTCGCACACAAAACCTCCTTTACCCCCTCCCTCCAACCCTTCCTAGGCCGACCCCTACCCCGCCTTCCTTCCACTACAGACTGATACACTCTTGAAGTTATTCTGTTTCGCTCCATTCTCTCTACATGTCCGAACCACCTCAACAACCCTTCCTCAGCCCTCTGGACAACAGTTTTGGTAATCCCGCACCTCCTCCTAACTTCCAAACTACGAATTCTCTGCATTATATTCACACCACACATTGCCCTCAGACATGACATCTCCACTGCCTCCAGCCTTCTCCTCGCTGCAACATTCATCACCCATGCTTCACACCCATATAAGAGCGTTGGTAAAACTATACTCTCATACATTCCCCTCTTTGCCTCCAAGGACAAAGTTCTCTGTCTCCACAGACTCCTAAGTGCACCACTCACTCTTTTTCCCTCATCAATTCTATGATTCACCTCATCTTTCATAGACCCATCCGCTGACACGTCCACTCCCAAATATCTGAATACGTTCACCTCCTCCATACTCTCTCCCTCCAATCTGATATTCAATCTTTCATCACCTAATCTTTTTGTTATCCTCATAACCTTACTCTTTCCTGTATTCACCTTTAATTTTCTTCTTTTGCACACCCTACCAAATTCATCCACCAATCTCTGCAGCTTCTCTTCAGAATCTCCCAAGAGCACAGTGTCATCAGCAAAGAGCAGCTGTGACAACTCCCACCCTGTGTGTGATTCTTTATCTTTTAACTCCACGCCTCTTGCCAAGACCCTCGCATTTACTTCTCTTACAACCCCATCTATAAATATATTAAACAACCACGGTGACATCACACATCCTTGTCTAAGGCCTACTTTTACTGGGAAAAAAATTCCCTCTTTTCTACATACTCTAACTTGAGCCTCACTATCCTCGTAAAAACTCTTCACTGCTTTCAGTAACCTACCTCCTACACCATACACTTGCAACATCTGCCACATTGCCCCCCTATCCACCCTGTCATACGCCTTTTCCAAATCCATAAATGCCACAAAGACCTCTTTAGCCTTATCTAAATACTGTTCACTTATATGTTTCACTGTAAACACCTGGTCCACACACCCCCTACCTTTCCTAAAGCCTCCTTGTTCATCTGCTATCCTATTCTCCGTCTTACTCTTAATTCTTTCAATTATAACTCTACCATACACTTTACCAGGTACACTCAACAGACTTATCCCCCTATAATTTTTGCACTCTCTTTTATCCCCTTTGCCTTTATACAAAGGAACTATGCATGCTCTCTGCCAATCCCTAGGTACCTTACCCTCTTCCATACATTTATTAAATAATTGCACCAACCACTCCAAAACTATATCCCCACCTGCTTTTAACATTTGTATCTTTATCCCATCAATCCCGGCTGCCTTACCCCCTTTCATTTTACCTACTGCCTCACGAACTTCCCCCACACTCACAACTGGCTCTTCCTCACTCCTACAAGATGTTATTCCTCCTTGCCCTATACACGAAATCACAGCTTCCCTATCTTCATCAACATTTAACAATTCCTCAAAATATTCCCTCCATCTTCCCAATACCTCTAACTCTCCATTTAATAACTCTCCTCTCCTATTTTTAACTGACAAATCCATTTGTTCTCTAGGCTTCCTTAACTTGTTAATCTCACTCCAAAACTTTTTCTTATTTTCAACAAAATTTGTTGATAACAGCTCACCCACTCTCTCATTTGCTCTCTTTTTACATTGCTTCACCACTCTCTTAACCTCTCTCTTTTTCTCCATATACTCTTCCCTCCTTGCATCACTTCTACTTTGTAAAAACTTCTCATATGCTAACTTTTTCTCCCTTACTACTCTCTTTACATCATCATTCCACCAATCGCTCCTCTTCCCTCCTGCACCCACTTTCCTGTAACCACAAACTTCTGCTGAACACTCTAACACTACATTTTTAAACCTACCCCATTCCTCTTCGACCCCATTGCCTATGCTCTCATTAGCCCATCTATCCTCCAATAGCTGTTTATATCTTACCCTAACTGCCTCCTCTTTTAGTTTATAAACCTTCACCTCTCTCTTCCCTGATGCTTCTATTCTCCTTGTATCCCATCTACCTTTTACTCTCAGTGTAGCTACAACTAGAAAGTGATCTGATATATCTGTGGCCCCTCGATAAACATGTACATCCTGAAGTCTACTCAACAGTCTTTTATCTACTAATACATAATCCAACAAACTACTGTCATTTCGCCCTACATCATATCGTGTATACTTATTTATCCTCTTTTTCTTAAAATATGTATTACCTATAACTAAACCCCTTTCTATACAAAGTTCAATCAAAGGGCTCCCATTATCATTTACACCTGGCACCCCAAACTTACCTACCACACCCTCTCTAAAAGTTTCTCCTACTTTAGCATTCAGGTCCCCTACCACAATTACTCTCTCACTTGGTTCAAAGGCTCCTATACATTCACTTAACATCTCCCAAAATCTCTCTCTCTCCTCTGCATTCCTCTCTTCTCCAGGTGCATACACGCTTATTATGACCCACTTCTCGCATCCAACCTTTACTTTAATCCACATAATTCTTGAATTTACACATTCATATTCTCTTTTCTCCTTCCATAACTGATCATTTAACATTACTGCTACCCCTTCCTTTGCTCTAACTCTCTCAGATACTCCAGATTTAATCCCATTTATTTCCCCCCACCGAAACTCCCCTACCCCCTTCAGCTTTGTTTCGCTTAGAGCCAGGACATCCAACTTCTTTTCATTCATAACATCAGCAATCATCTGTTTCTTGTCATCCGCACTACATCCACGCACATTTAAGCAACCCAGTTTTATAAAGTTTTTCTTCTCTTTTTTAGTAAATGTATACAGGAGAAGGGGTTACTAGCCCATTGCTCCCGGCATTTTAGTCGCCTCATACGACACGCATGGCTTACGGAGGAAAGATTCTTTTCCACTTCCCCATGGACAATAGAAGAAATAAAAAAGAACAAGAGCTATTTAGAATAAGGAGAAAAACCTAGATGTATGTATATATATATATATGCATGTGCGTGTCTGTGAAGTGTGACCAAAGTGTAAGTAGGAGTAGCAAGATATCCCTGTTATCTAGCGTGTTTATGAGACAGAAAAAGAAAACCAGCAATCCTACCATCATGCAAAACAGGTCTTCACTCCTACGTCTGCCAACATCGTTGCCTCCAGCACTGAGACAGATAATAGGATTGCTCCCATTACCTCTCATGATGTCATCCAGACGGCTAACAATATCCTCCATCCCAGCCCCAGGAAAGCAAACTCTGTCTCCTACTCCTGTCCTTCATGCAGAACGCCCTATCCATGTACCTAACTTGGCTATCCCCAACAACAACAATATTCTTACCTTCCCTTCCCTTCCTACCTTCCTTGATGTCGTTCTTACCTTCCTTGATGTCGTTAACAGATGACTGCTGTTAGCAGCAGCAGACTTGTATGGTGAGATAACAGCTACTGCAGAATGTTACAGTGAAGGATTAGCTACAGCAGACTACATCCTTGAGACAGCTGCTGCAGAAAACTTTTATGGTATGATAGCTGTATGATATGGTCCGATAACTCTATGATGTGTTATGAGAGCTGGGAGATGTGGTATGTTAGGTGTGTTATATGGTATGATAGGTGTATGATATGGTATGATGGGTGTATGATATGGTATGATATGGTATGATAGGTATGTGATATGGTATGATAGGTGTATGATGTGGTATGATATGTTGCTGTTGTAAATTACAACGGAGAAACAAAACAGTCAGCTGACTACTACGGACTGGAGCCTCGGTAAACTTCACCTGAGAGACAGAAGAGTCAGCAGACTACTCTTGCTAAGCAGAACCGTCAGCAAACACCTATAAAGAAGCAGCAGCGTCAGTGCAAAGCTTTGGTGATACAGCAGCTACAGCATTCTACTTCGGTAACGCTGTATCAAATATCTATGATGATACAGCAGCTACACCGACCAGTACAGTGGGAAACAGAAAAGCAGATTACCATAGTGAAGCAGCAACAGCAGAATAATAAAACTTGGAAGCAACTACAGCAGCTGTCACAGACTACTAAAGAGAGACAGCAGATACAGCAGAGACCCACAGTGTCACAGGAGGTACAACAGAATTTTACAGTGAGACAGTGAGACAGACTATTATGGTCAGAAACAGTTGAATCACAATAATTAAGTGAGACAACCGGTGTAGTGTACCACTACAGTGAGAAGATCTGCGCCAGACATCTATTATAAGACAGATGTTTTATCAAACATGTGAGACACCTGCTGTAACAGGTAGCAAGACTTGATAAAACCTTTGGTTGATTCTTTGCTACCAGTGTCTCTATTACCTCATGCCCCAGAAAACTCGCACCGTAAAACAGTAGCTTCGTCAGACTGCTTTAAAGAAACAGCAGTTTCAGTGGTGAAACAGGAGCTGCATCAGACTATTACAGTAAGACAGGAGCTGCAGCAGACTATTACAGTAAGACAGGAACTGCAGCAGATTATTACAGTAAGACAGGAGCTGTAGCAGATTATTACAGTAAGACAGGAGCTGCAGCAGATTATTACAGTAAGACAGGAGCTGCAGCAGATTATTACAGTAAGACAGGAGCTACAGCAGATTATTACAGTAAGACAGGAGCTGCAGCAGATTATTACAGTAAGACAGGAGCTGCAGCAGACTATTACAGTAAGACAGGAGCTGCAGCAGATTATTACAGTAAGACAGGAGCTGCAGCAGATTTTACAGTAAGACAGAAGCTGCAGCAGATTGTTACAGTAAGACAGGAGCTACAGCAGATTGTTACAGTAAGACAGGAGCTACAGCAGATTGTTACAGTAAGACAGGAGCTACAGCAGATTGTTACAGTAAGACAGAAGCTGTAGCAGGCTCATACGATGATCCTGCATCCTTAGCGAACAAGTACTAAGAGCCAGCTGCTGCAGTAAGCTACTATGGTGAAGCAAAAAGATCACTGTACAATTACTTTCAGACAGCCTTTGCAGCAGAGTGCTAGAATGAGAAAGTAGCTTAAGAAAAGTGCTATGGTTAGACAGCAGCTGAAGCAGCCTACTGAAGTGTAGCATCAGCTGCTGCAGCGGACTACTACAGTGAGACAGCAGCATCAGTAGTCCCCTAGGAGACAAGAACGTCAACTCAGTATTATGGTGAGAAATCAAGCTATAACAAACCATTACTGTGATTCAGCAACTCTAGCAAAGTTCTTCGATGATACAACAACTGCGCCAAATTAAATTGGAAAAATAGGAGCTGCAGCAACTTCCTCAGCTACAGCAAGCTATAACAGTGAGGCAGCAGCTGCAGTAAACTGCTGTAGAGAGACAAATGCTGCACCAGAAAATTACATGAAGAAAGATGCTATAACAGGCAAGCACAGTGAGTCAGCAGCTGCAGCAGACTACTACAATAAGACAGAAGCATCCGTAGTCTATTACTGCAACACAGAAGCTTCAACTGACTTTTGCAGTGAGACAGGAGCTACAACATAATACTTTTGGGAGACAGAAACTATAAAATACTACCACGGTGAGACATCAATTATAGTGAACTGCTGCAATGAGACATCTTGATGCAAGGATCCAGCAGGTGTAGCAATTATCGCAGACTTATTATATGAGACAGCAGCTGCAGCAAATTACTGCGGTGAAAACAGCTACAGAAGACTTATACAGCGAGACAGGAGCTCCAGAAAAATTATTATTGTGAAACAGCAGCAATTACTGACTGCTATGGAGAGACAACAGCTCTAGTAGTCAGCCACGGTAAGACAGTAGCATCAGCAGACTTCTATGGTTAGGAAGCAGCTACAGCAGACTGCTATGGTGACACAGCAACTGCAGCAGACTAGTAAAGTGAAGCAGCAGCAGCAGCATGCAACTGTGGAGAGGAAGCAGCTGTGTCAAAATTTTCCTTTGACGCACTTGCAGCAGCAGACTACAAAAGTGAGAACGCAATTGCAGCAAATATTTAGAAAGGGACAGTTTTCACGGTGAGACGTTAACTCTAGAAAACTCTTACGAACCCTTAATGCACCCAACTTGTGCGGTGAAGCAAGTTTTAGCAGACTAATGTGATGAGACAGCAGCTGCAGCAGACTACTGCTGTGACACATCTGTATCATCTGTCAACAGTGGTGAGCTAACACCTGCAGCTAACAACAGTGCTGAGATACCACCTGCAGTAAATTACAGCACTAAAATAGCAACTGCAGGTAACTACAGCACTGAGATAACACCTGCAGGAGACTACTAATGTGAAGTCATCAGTTGTCAGTAGAGAATAAAATGATATTCGACAGTGATAAATTCCAACTACTCAGATAAGGATAGAAAAGAAAACTCAATAATTTTATTGTACACAAAACACAAGTGGATCACAGAACAGGTCAAAAGTAACATGTGTAAACTCTGAATGCAAAAAAAATCAGCTGACGTATCTTTTAGAGAACTTAATAAGGGAAATATCCAGAAAACCAGGAAAATAAGAGTTAACAAAGAGAAGGATCAAAACAAGGAAAATAATCCCAATCAGAGACAGTAATCACTCACTAGTGTCCACTCTTATAGAATACTGTTTAGTGTTTGTGGTTCAGTTCAAGGCAGCAGAATTATCAGAGCCAGAAAAGATCTAGTTATCGTATACTGCCCACACAGAGCCAATATTTGATTAACACAGCTGAAAGCCACTTAAGGTATTGATACTGTCCTCTCTGTAGCGGAGCAGATAATTGTATGTGTTAATGTATGCGTGGGGGATCCTTCATGGCAGTCCCAGAACCTGCAGAAATTGACAACACACCCCCCAACAATTCTCAACGAAAGGTGAATTTGTGCAAATATTATGCTTGGAGCATCTGTAAGCATGGAATATCAGGAAAAAAAATGGGACATACAACTTTGAGCATCCCCAAAAATGTAGCGACCTCCTGTCTAAAGGAGTGTGTCGTTCTTCTCCTGTACTTTCTTTCACCCAAAAATGTGTCACTCTTCAGTCCTCCAGAAGCAGTGTTACAACATCAACTGCCCTGCATACCATCTAAAAGGGACCAGGAGGCACAGACCTCACAAGACAAACAATAGTAGCTACGACAACTCAACTCCAGGTGATTTTTTAGTGGCAAGAGCAAGAAACGGAAAAAGAAAATGGAAGGAAATAACAAAAATAGTCCACCACCTTGGAGCCTTGTTGGACTGGAGGCGCAGCCAGTGGCCACCCATGGCCCTCCAGAATTACAACTACTGATGCCAATAACAAAATACCCCAATAAATACAGAATACAACCTCGTTCATATTTGCTAATATACAAGGCCTTAAGCCATCCACCAACAACAAAATACCTTTTATCAGTGGACTTCTAGAGGAGTCTAATGCAATGTATGCAGCTTTCACAGAGACTCACACAAAAGATCACTTTGACAGTGAAATATGGATAAGTGGTTACAACCTTTTTAGATGCGACAGAAAGAACAGGCAACAAGGGGGGGTTGGCCTGTATGTCAAAGAGTCCCTCATCTACACGGAGTTGCTGAACACCACAAATGAGGTAGTTGAAGTTCTATCAATAAAGATCGAGAACCAAAACCTAGTCATTGTGGTTGTACATAAGCCACCATATGCAACCTCCCTACAATTCAAGGAACAGCTACTGAAAATTAATTACTGCCTAGAAAACCTTCCAGCTCCATCCCCAAACATCTTACTGCTTGGTGATTTCAACCTAAGGCATACAAAATGGAAGAATGTAGCAAATAATGTTATAGCTGAAACAATCCCTGGAGGTAGAGCAAATGAAAGGTCGCACACACATGAGCTACTAAGTCTCTGCGAAAAACACACCTTAAGCCAGCAGATAGTGGAGCCAACAAGACTAGAAAACACACTTGACCTTATCTTCACAAATAATGAGGAACTGATAAGAGACATAAGAATATCAAAAACAATTAATTCCGATCACAACCTAATCGAAGTCCAGACATACATGCATAGGGGTACTGATCAGCAGAATGCATGTACCTGTGAAGGTGTCTTCACAAAATACAACTTCAACAACAAGAACATCAACTGGGACCAGGTAAACTATGTCCTAAACGAAACATGTAGGGAAGATATCTTAAATGACATGGATCCAAACTAGTGCCTTGAAAGGATCAACTTCCCGGCAGCTGAAGCATGTTCTAGGCATATTCCCCTAAGAAAGAAGAAGAGCAGGAGTAAACTGGAGAGAGAAAGATGCTCCCTCTACAGAAGACGACGAAGAGTCACTGAGCTCCTCAGGAGTGCTAGAATATCTGATACACGAAAGGAGGCGCTGACCAGGGAAGTGAAAACTATCGAAATTAAGTTAAATGTCTCTTACAGGAACCAGGAGAGACAGGAGGAGCTTAAAGCTATTATGGAAATTGAAAGAAATTCAAAATATTTCTTTTCATATGCCAAAAACAAGGCAAATACCACATCTAGTACCGGGCCCTTACTCAGACAGGATGGGACTTACACAGATGATAACAAGGAAATGAGTGAAATATTGAAATCCCAGTACGACTCTGTGTTTAGTGAACCACTAATCGGTCTGAGGACCGACGACCCAAATGATTTCTTCATGAATGAGCCTCAAAACTCCATAAATGTATGCCAGATTTCGAACATCACCCTAACTCCGACAGATTTCGAAAAAAACCATTGACAACATGCCCATGCACTCAGCCACAGGCCCAGACTCGTGGAACTCTGTATTCATTAGGAACTGCAAGAAACTCCTCTCGCGTGCCCTAAGTACACTATGGAGGAGGAGCTTGGACATGGGTGAAATTCCACAGTCACTTAAAACAACGGATATAGCCCCACTCCATAAAGGTGGCAGCAAAACATTAGCTAAGAACTATAGACCGATAGCTCTGACGTCCCACATCATAAAAATCTTTGAAAGAGTGCTAAGAAGCAGGATTGAAAATCACCTGGATTCCCAAAATCTGCACAATCCAGGGCAAAATGGGTTCAGGGCAGGTCGATCCTGCCTCTCACAACTACTGGATCACTATGATATGGCCTTGGATGCACTGGAAGAAAATCAGAATGCAGATGTAATATACACAGAGTTTGCAAAAGCATTTGACAAAAGCGATCATGGCGAAATAGCCCATAAAATACGTGCTAAAGGAATAACGGGGAAAGTGGGGAGATGGATCTTCAACTTCCTAACAAATCGAACACAAAGAGTAGTGGTCAACAGAGTTAAATCGGAAGCTGCCACAGTAAAGAGCTCTGTTCCACAAGGCACAGTACTCGCCCCCATCTTATTCCTTATCCTCATATCAGACATAGAGATATACACCACAGCACCGTATCATCCTTTGCGGATGATACTAGGATCTGCATGAGGCTGTCATCTGCTGAGGATGCGGTTAACCTCCAAGAAGATATAAACAAAGTTTTCCAGTGGGCAACGGTAAACAATATGATGTTTAATGAGGACAAATTCCAACTACTTCGTTATGGAAAACTGGAGGAGATAATAACTAGAACAGAGTATACTACAGACTCTGGCCATACAATAGAGCGGAAAAATAATGTAAGGGACCTGGGAGTAGTAATGTCTGAAGATCTCACTTTCAAGGATCACAACAGTGCCACGATCACAAGTGCAAAGAAAATGATAGGATGGATAATGAGAACGTTCAAAACGAGAGATGCCAAGCCAATGATGATCCTTTTCAAATCACTTGTTCTCTCTAGGCTGGAATACTTCTGTACATTAACATCTCTATTCAAAGCAGGTGAAATTGCAGATCTAGAGAGTGTACAGAGATCCTTTACTGCACATATAAGTTCTGTCAAGCACCTTAACTACTGGGAACGCTTGGAAGCACTTGACTTGTACTCGTTGGAACGCAGGAGGGAGAGATATATCATAATCTACACTTGGAAATTCCTGGAAGGAATGATCCCAAATCTGCACACAGAAATCACTCCCTACGAAAGTAAAAGACTGGGCAGGCGATACAAAATGCCCCCAATTAAAAGTAGTGGCGCCATTGGTACACTAAGGGAAAACACCATAAGTGTCTAGGGCCCAGAACTGTTCAACAGCCTCCCATCAAGCATTAAGGGAATTGCCAATAAGCCCCTGGCTGACTTCAAGAGAGAGCTGGACAGATACCTAAAGTTAGTGCCGGATCAGCCGGGCTGTGGCTCGTACGTTGGCCTGCGTGCGACCAGCAGTAACAGCCTGGTTGATCAGGCTCTGATCCACCGGGAGGCCTGGTCATGGACCGGGCCGCGGGGGCGTTTATCCCCAGAATAACCTCCAGGTAACCTCCAGGCCTTGTCCTAAACAGTCACTGCGCTGTAACAAAGTACTGAAGCGAGACCTGTGCAAGGAAATGCAAAATATATCGAGTATAAAGCAGATCTCGATGGCCGCAATAAGAAATCACTATATCAACATCCGTGAGTCACCATTATTCAGGCTGCTATCCGCAGATATTACATAGAATAATGTCTTAAGAATTATGCCAATTTTTAAGAGGATACTTATTTGGTACCTCCGTTGAGTGTCATGTCAACCAGGCTGTGAGGGATATGTTGGCCAGCAGGCTGCCAGTAGCAATTACCTGGTTGACCAGTAAAGGTGCATAGAAGATTATGAGGAACTAGAAACCGAACAGGTATATCACATATATACCACAAAAACTATAACAGACTATTACCATTAGACAGTAGCTACAGCAGACTTCTATGGTAAGACGGAAGTTACAGCAGACTACATGATTAAGACAGCAAGAATCAAACATTCTGCTTTGCTTCATCGAGGAAGTGGCAAGGAAGCAAAAGTACTAGGTCAGCTTTTCCTTTGCGCTGGGGGCAGTGACGGCGTGGGGCGCTGTGGCGTCTTCAGATTACTTTTGACTCTACTGAGAGTGACACTGATGCCAGGATAACCAACAAAGAACGATCTGTGCGTTAGTGTGAACAAAGTGTCTCACATAACACGATAAACACTTACAGAGAAGTGTGATCAACTTCTTAGTGATATTGTGTGAACAATTATTGATGAACAGTGTAACAACGAGTGTTGCGATCCAACAGAGTGTAGTGCAACATTCTTCAAAGAACACTATTCTTCAATCAACTCAACGGATATCCGGGCGTAATTACGGGTCAGATACATATACCCAAGTAAGTGTTCTAACTCGTGATGTACTACTATTGACAGCGAAGTTGAGTATAAAGTCGTGAGTTAGTCACTTATCATAAACCCCGGTGACATGCGGACCTTTGAGTCCACACAAGTAAGTTTGTCAGCCATCAGTGAATGAAATATGCTGACATAACACCCCTAGGGGTAATTTATAATCTTACAAATTATAACTCTTTACAGCCCGTTGAGAGATGACTTCGACAGCTTCTCAAGACCTCGTCTGCAGGTGCAGCTGTGCAGGCAATGAGCTGTCTTTCTAAGTTAAGTTTTCCTATATTTAAACTTAACTGGTAATGCCATTTCTCAACATATTGGTCGTGCTCGAACCGGATAAAGGCCACACTGTGGTCCAAATATGTTGTACTACAGTGTACAAATAACCTACGAGCCAAGGTCCTTCGAAAAAAAACTATAAAACTAGTGTTTTACAATTTAAATCAGTATAAATGAGTCCCTCCAGACTCAATCAGAGAGAATGGGCAGCCAAAAGAAAATGGGTGCTCACCCAGGGTTCACCCAAAGAAAACGGGAGCTGGGTGACTCACCCAACAAGAAAACGGGGGATGGCACCCGGCATCCACTGCTCCAATCTCGAAAATCGCTGATTAAGACAACAACAACCCAACTGATGTTCAGTTTGTCTGAGTGTATATACACATTGTGTTTATAATATTTATAGACAGAAATTAAGAGACAAGATTGTGTTAAAGTTTGTTTCTTATAGATATACCTGTTATATTAAAGGAACTTATATATAAAGTGTAAGCTTTCAAATATATATTAACAGTGAAATTTATATATGTGCAAGTAATATTCATGTGTGATTTACAGTTATACAGTGACATTTATAGTGTATAGTGAATGAAGTGTGTAACATCGTTATTTACGATTAATCATCGTAGTCAGGCTGACACAGCAAACTCCAGCCATAAACACCAGCCACATGTACTGTGTACCCTTCATGGTCATTGACCCTGAGGTTAAGCTTAGTGGGTCAGTAGTGTCTGACTCGATTATTGCTGACTTAAGCACAACAAAAACTCAGCTGTTTATAGCAGTACAGTGTTTTTTAAACACTCTAAGTGTGGTGCTAGAATTTTCAGTATACCATTAAAATGGCTTGTTTGAAAACTCAGTTTCAGTCTTTACAGACTAAGATTACACAATTAGAAAAGCTAATTTCAGTCTGTATAGGATTATCTCAAGATACAAACATAGATTTTGATGATCTTGAGGTTAAATTTGAATTACTTACACAACGTCTGAAAATAATTAATTCAGGCTATACTGATTATGAAAATAAATTTCTTGAATCAGATCCATCTCAGGATGAAATTAAAAATGTTTTGGATACATTTAGTAATCAACAATTAAGGTGGACAGGAGTACAGGCTATCTGCCGCAAAACTCTGTCACAGAGACCTACTGTAACTAGTGGTCAAACACCTGTCACACCTGTAACAACAACAGGTGTCCCATTACCAAGCTTACCTACATTGTCATTACCTATTTTCCAAGGTCATAATTATGAAGAATTCATTAGTGGTTTTCAATCCATAGTAAATTCACGAACTGACATAGATGAGATTGCTAAGTTCAATTATCTTAAATGTCTTGTGAAGGGAGAACCCTATGAACTGATTAAGTCATTTCCGGTGGTTAAAGGTAATTATCAAATAGCCTTACGTGTCTTAGCAGACAATTAATTTGATGCTGACAAGTCTAGAGTTAGACAAGCAGTCTTAATATCAAGCTTGAAGCCACCCAAACATTGTTATTCAGACTTACAGGCATTTAGAATCACATTAGACAATAGTCTCAGATCTCTAGGTGCTAAATATGACCTAAGGCAATGTGACTGGTTTATCAGTGGTATTGTACAAGATAAGTTGTCACCACAAACTACTGAATGATTAAATATTATGTTCAACAAACGCTATTTCACTTGTGAAGATATTAGCAATGGTTTACAAACAATAGTTTCATGCATGCAAGCAACGAGACAAGATGAAAAATCCACAAATCCCGTGGATAATAAACCTTCAACTCAGTATAAAAAGAGTATACCTACTGCCACTAAACCACAGAATGGAAAATCCCATATATGCATTTATCAAGCTGTGAATACAACAGACAGTACACAAACTGTCACACATAAACGTACTCCAAAATGTGTACTTTGTGACGGAACACATTGGGCACAGTATTGTAGTCAATACACATCAATGGAGGCACGTAAACAACGTGTTCATCAGCTGAAAAGATGCATCAAGTGTTTAGGTGAACACAAGGGAGGTAAATGCTCACTGAAGAAGTGTTTTAAATGCAAGGTTATGCATCATACAGCATTATGCCCAAATACTTTTGCTGAACAGCAGGAGACTTCCACAGAATCAGGAAGTCAACAAGCAACAGCATTAAATGTGAGAGATAAGTTTAAAGCAACTGCTCTCCCGATAGCTCGAGTTGAGTTATCTAATAAATTACACAAAACCAATGTGCTAACACTATTTGATCAAGGCTCACAAAGGTCTTTCATAAGAAGAATAGTGTTGCAGAAACTGAATAAACAACCCTATGCCAAAATACAGTTAGATATAGCTGTTTTTTTCCACAATTCTGGTAAACAGACATATGACCTAGCCAGAATCACTGTTGGCCTACGAAACAGGAAAAAAACAGTAGAAGCTGTGGTAGTAGATGATTTGCCTAAGACTGTGCAGATCCAGGGATTAAAAGAAACAGTTGCAGCACTGAAAGCAGCTAAGGTCAAGTTAGCCTGTCCTGACATACAGACGGACACAATTAGTCCAATTGATTTAATCATTGGAAGTGATTATTATTATCACTGTTTTGTGCAAAATATAGTAAGTAAACATGATGTTCACTTGCTGAAAACAGCAGGAGGCCACATGATATGTGGTCCCATTCCCTCTCAAAGTGGGAAAGAAACTGATATTGATTCAGTGGAAAATGTACTAGTTACGAGAATAACCGCTGATCATGTACCACAGCAAAAATTATCATTACTGGAAGAAATGAATGAACCAGTTGATAAGTTGTGGGATTTAGATGCGATAGGTATTGATGTAAATAAACCAAGCCCACAAGAGTCTCAGACTTATAACCAATATTTGGACACTGTCAAATATAAAGATGGACAGTATTGGGGTAGGTTACCATGGAAATTAAATCCACCACATCTGCCTAGCAATTATCGCATGGCTTTCGGACAGATGAAAGCACAAATATATGAGCTCACGAAGAATCCAGAGCTACTGACTGTCTATGATAATATCATACAAGAACAGTTGGACAATAAATTCATTGAGGAAATAGTCGAAGATAAGTTGAAGACAGAAGCTCATTATCTCTCGCACCATGGGGTCAGAAAAGATTCTGAAACCACTCGACTACGTGTTGTATATAATTGCAGCGCACGTGCAAATAAAGATGTAGCAAGTCTTAATGACTGTCTGATGACCGGACCCTCACTAACTGAGAAGCTTGGAGACGTGCTTATGAAATTTCGCACAAACCCATATGCCTACACGGCTGATATTTCCAAAGCTTTCTTAAGAGTAGGACTACAAGAAATAGATAGAGATTATACTCGGTTCTTGTGGCCTGAAAATCCACATGATCCTCAAAGTCCTGTGAAAACTTATCGTTTCAAATCAGTATTATTTGGTGCAACATCCTCTCCATTCTTACTAGAAGCTACTCTAAATACACATTTGAAGAAATCTGAAAGTCCCTTCAAAGAAATCTTAAAGAAAAGTTTCTATGTGGACAATCTTCAAGGTACTGTGAATAAAGAGGAGGATTTGAAATCCTTACAGAGAAGCTAACAAGGAGATGAAAGAAGCAAATATGTCTCTAAGGATGTGGAATACTAATTCAAAGCAATTAAGGGAACTTATCAAAGAAGATTTCCCTGAAACTGAAATTCCTGATTGCAACAATATGCTGGGACTTAATTGGAACACAAAGGAAGATACTTTGAGTCTCAAAAAGATAAACAATAAATCATGCAGTACACTCACTAAACGTAGTTTCCTGTCAGAGGTATCACAATGTTTTGATCCTCTAGGACTCGTCTCACCAATTACCATAAAGGGTAAAATGCTTATGCAAGATGCATGGAAACTCAAAATTGGATGGGATGAGAACTTGCCTCTAGAAATGAGTCAAGCATGGGATGAAATATCCAAGGAGTTTAAACAACTTCATCAAATTAAACTTCCCAGACAAATAGGTCAAGAGGGAAACAAGTACACATTACATGTGTTCTGTGATGCGTCAACCAGAGGTTATGGCGCTGTAGCTTACATGAGGTGCGGCTGTGCAGGCGATGAGCTGTCTTTCTAAGTTAAGTTTTCCTATATTTAAACTTAACTGGTAATGCCATTTCTCAACAGCAGACTACTATGGTAAGACGGAAGCTACAGCAGACTACTATGGTAAGACGGAAGCTACAGCAGACTACTATGGTAAGACGTAAACTACAGCAGACTACTATGGTAAGACGGAAGCTACAGCAGACTACTATGGTAAGACGTAAGCTACAGCAGACTACTATGGTAAGACGGAAGCTACAACAGACTACTATGGTAAGACGTAAGCTACAGCAGACTACTATGGTAAGACGGAAGCTACAGCAGACTACTGTGGTATGACGGAAGCTACAGCAGACTACTGTGGTAAGACGTAAGCTACAGCTGATTACTACAATGAATTAACCTCTACAGCAGACTTCTACGGTGAGACTGCAGAATCAGCAGACTTCGAGGCAGAAACATCAGTTGACGATGAAAGAACAACTACAGCAGAGTACTTTGGTTATTCTTCAGCTGGAATATATAATAACTAAAAATGCAGCTTCCTCAGACTTCTTTGCTGAAACAGCAGCTGCACCAGACTACTTCAGTGAGTCAACAAATGGAGTAGGTCACTACTGTGGAAAAGCCTCAGCAGTAGACTTTTGCTGTGAGATAAAACATCAGATGGCAATTAAGGTCAGCCTGCAGCTGTATCAGAATACTGTGATTCTACAGCTGCATAATTTAAGGTCAGACTGCAGCTATATCAGAATACTGTGATTCTACAGCTGCATAATTTAAGGTCAGACTGCAGCTGTATCAGAATACTGTGATTCTGCAGCTGCATAATACTAGTAAAGTGAAACAGCAGCAAAAGCTGCAACAATGATTCCAGATCATTCAGCAGGACAAAATAAGGCAAAAGCTAGCAGACTGCTACAGGTGTATGACAACTGCAGCAGACAACTATAATAAAACAGCTGTCACAGCATAATAACACAGACTCACAACATCTGACGCAAACTGCCATTTTGAGACAGCAGGTGTAGTAAACCATAAAGGCGAGGCAGCGGCTGCAGCACAACAGAGAAACATCACCTGTCGCAGAAGACAGGTGATGACAGTAGACAGTAATTCCAGCAGACTAATATAACGAGATGGCAGCTGCTCTAGACAATTAAGACGAGAAAGTTGCTCCAGAATATTTCTTCGGTAAGTAGCAAGAAAACAGCAGTTACAGCAAACTGCTGTTTCACTATCACGAGATTATGATAGTGAAACAGCAGCGAATATAGAGTAATGTGGTAAGCGAACATGTGTTTGAGACGTCTTCAGTGAGATAACAGATGTCAGTGGACGAACAGACTACAGAACGTAGCCACGGAGAGCTAACAGCACCAACAGACTATTACAGTGAGGCATCAACTTTAGTAAACAAATTCGGTACAGGAGGAGACTACTGAAGTGAATTAACACATTCATCAGAGAATTACAGAGACAGAGCAGAAGCAGCAGACTTCTACCTTGTGACAACAGCTACATAAGACTCCTTCTTCTGTAAGGCAGCAGCTGCAGCACTCTGTTACAGAGATTTAGCATCTGCAGTTAATTACTTCGGTTAGGCAGGTGCTTCAGCAGTCTACTATGGTGAAGTTGTAATTGCAGCAGACTACTAACGTGATGCGGCCACTTCGGTAGTCTTCTGTTGTAAAGCAGCAGCTGCAGCACACTGCTAAAATGAAACAGCAGCTGCAGCACACTGCTAAAGTGAAACAGCAGCTGCAGCACACTGCTAAAGTGAAATAACAGGTGCAGAAGACTACTAATGTGAGACAGCAGATGCAGCAGAGTTCTAATGTAAGACAGCAGATGCAACAGACTGCTAATGTGAGACAGCAGATGCAGCAGACTACTAATGTGAGACAGCGGATGCAGCAGACTACTAATGTGAGGCAGCAGATGCAGCAGACTACTAATGTGAGACAGCGGATGCAGCAGACTACTAATGTGAGACAGCAGATGCAGCAGACTACTAATGTGAATGTGAAAACATGACTCACGAAATCGTAATGACACGATTGCAAACAATCGTGGCTAACGCGACTCTGACCGCGGGTTCAAACCCGTCCGAGTTACGGTTTACTAATGTGAGACATCAACTGTAGTAGATTATTATGGTGAAGCAGCAGCGGCAGCAGACATCTATGAAACAACACTTGCAGCAGACTACTACAGTGGTACAGCAGCTGTTGTAGCAGTCTTCTACGGAGAGACAGCAGATCCAACAGGCTACTACTGTCAGGAAAATTACTGTCTGTAACCAAAAGTCACAGTTTAAAGTCATAAATTCGAAAAATACAATGATATTAATATCATAGTATTTTACAAACTTAAACTTAGGAAGGTCTCATGAAAATCAATAAAGTCTCTTAATCGGTTTTCTAAAAATCTCCTTCAGTATATCATTGGCAATGTCTTGTAAAACGCTTAACGTGTAAATTGAGGATTAGTGGTATAATGAAATGTCTGAAGCTAAATTGGTAATCAAGGTATCGTCTCGGGAGTGATGAGAAGGCAGACAGGTCGGAGTGAAGGTGCCAGGGAGAGTAGGCAGGCAGGTGGGAGTGTAGGTGCCAGGAAAAGCAGGCAGGCAGGTGGGAGTAAAGGTGCCAGGGAGACCAGGCAGGCAGGTGGGAGTAAAGGTGCCAGGGAGACCAGGCAGGCAGATGGGAGTAAAGGTGCCAGGGAGACCAGGCAGGCAGGTGGGAGTAAAGGTGCCAGGGAGACCAGGCAGGCAGGTGGGAGTAAAGGTGCCAGGGAGAGCAGGCAGGCAGGTGGGAGTAAAGGTGCCAGGGAGAGCAGGCAGGCAGGTGGGAGTGTAGGTGCCAGGTAAAGCAGGCAGGCAGGTGAGAGTGAAGGTGCCAGGAAGAGCAGGCAGGCAGGAAGGAGTGAAGGTGCCAAGGAGAGCAGGCAGGCAGGTGGGAGTAAAGGTGCCAGGGAGACCAGGCAGGCAGGTGGGAGTAAAGGTGCCAGTGAGAGCAGGCAGGCAGGTGGGAGTAAAGGTGCCAGGGAGACCAGGCAGGCAGGTGGGAGTAATAGTGCCAGGGAGAGCAGGAAGGCAGGTGGGAGTAAAGGTGCCAGGGAAATCAGGCAGGCAGGTGGGAGAAAAGGTGCCAGGGAGACCAGGCAGGCAGGTGGGAGTAAAGGTGCCAGGGAGACCAGGCAGGCAGGTGGGAGTAAAGGTGCCAGGGAGAGCAGGCAGGCAGGTTGGAGTAATAGTGCCAGGGAGAGCAGGCAGGCAGGTGGGAGTAAAGGTGCCAGGGAGAGCAGGCAGGCAAGTGGGAGTAAAGGTGCCAGGGAGAGCAGGCAGGCAGGTGGGAGTGTAGGTGCCAGGAAAAGCAGGCAGGCAGGTGAGAGTGAAGGTGCCAGGAAGAGCAGGCAGGCAGGAAGGAGTGAAGGTGCCAATGAGAGCAGGCAGGCAGGTGGGAGTAAAGGTGCCAGGGAGACCAGGCAGGCAGGTGGGAGTAATAGTGCCAGGGAGAGCAGGAAGGCAGGTGGGAGTAAAGGTGCCAGGGAGACCAGGCAGGCAGGTGGGAGTAAAGGTGCCAGGGAAACCAGGCAGGCAGGTGGGAGTAAAGGTGCCAGGGAGACCAGGAAGGCAGGTGGGAGTAAAGGTGCCAGGGAGACCAGGCAGGCAGGTGGGAGTAAAGGTGCCAGGGAGAGCAGGCGGGCAGGTGGGAGCAATAGTGCCAGGAAGAGCAGGCAGGTGGGAGTAAAGGTGCCAGGGAGAGCAGGCAGGCAGGTGGGAGTAAAGGTGCCAGGGAGAGCAGGCAGGCAGGTGGGAGTGTAGGTGCCAGGAAAACCAGGCAGGCAGGTGAGAGTGAAGGTGCCAGGAAGAGCAGGCAGGCAGGAAGGAGTGAAGGTGCCAAGGAGAGCAGGCAGGCAGGTGGGAGTGAAGGTGCCAAGAAGAGCAAGCAGGCAGGTGGGAGTGAAGGTGCCAGGGAGAGCAGGCAAACAGGTGGGATTGAAGGTGCCAGGGAGAGCAGGCAGGCAGGCGGGAGTGAAGGTGCCATTGAGAGAACGCAGGCAGGAGGGGATAAAGGTGCCAGGGAGAGCAGGCAGGTAGGTGGGAGTAAAGGTGCCAGGGAGAGCAGGCAGGCAGGTGGGAGTAAAGGTGCCAGGGAGAGCAGGCAGGCAGGTGGGAGTGTAGGTGCCAGGAAAAGCAGGCAGGCAGGTGAGAGTGAAGGTGCCAGGAAGAGCAGGCAGGCAGGAAGGAGTGAAGGTGCCAAGGAGAGCAGGCAGGCAGGTGGGAGTAAAGGTGCCAGGGAGACCAGGCAGGCAGGTGGGAGTCAAGGTGCCAGTGAGAGCAGGCAGGCAGGTGGGAGTAAAGGTGCCAGGGAGACCAGGCAGGCAGGTGGGAGTAATAGTGCCAGGGAGAGCAGGAAGGCAGGTGGGAGTAAAGGTGCCAGGGAAATCAGGCAGGCAGGTGGGAGAAAAGGTGTCAGGGAGACCAGGCAGGCAGGTGGGAGTAAAGGTGCCAGGGAGACCAGGCAGGCAGGTGGGAGTAAAGGTGCCAGGGAGAGCAGGCAGGCAGGTGGGAGTAATAGTGCCAGGGAGAGCAGGCAGGCAGGTGGGAGTAAAGGTGCCAGGGAGAGCAGGCAGGCAAGTGGGAGTAAAGGTGCCAGGGAGAGCAGGCAGGCAGGTGGGAGTGTAGGTGCCAGGAAAAGCAGGCAGGCAGGTGAGAGTGAAGGTGCCAGGAAGAGCAGGCAGGCAGGAAGGAGTGAAGGTGCCAATGAGAGCAGGCAGGCAGGTGGGAGTAAAGGTGCCAGGGAGACCAGGCAGGCAGGTGGGAGTAATAGTGCCAGGGAGAGCAGGAAGGCAGGTGGGAGTAAAGGTGCCAGGGAGACCAGGCAGGCAGGTGGGAGTAAAGGTGCCAGGGAAACCAGGCAGGCAGGTGGGAGTAAAGGTGCCAGGGAGACCAGGAAGGCAGGTGGGAGTAAAGGTGCCAGGGAGACCAGGCAGGCAGGTGGGAGTAAAGGTGCCAGGGAGAGCAGGCAGGCAGGTGGGAGTAATAGTGCCAGGAAGAGCAGGCAGGTGGGAGTAAAGGTGCCAGAGAGAGCAGGCAGGCAGGTGGGAGTAAAGGTGCCAGGGAGAGCAGGCAGGCAGGTGGGAGTGTAGGTGCCAGGAAAACCAGGCAGGCAGGTGAGAGTGAAGGTGCCAGGAAGAGCAGGCAGGCAGGAAGGAGTGAAGGTGCCAAGGAGAGCAGGCAGGCAGGTGATAGTGAAGGTGCCAAGAAGAGCAAGCAGGCAGGTGGGAGTGAAGGTGCCAGGGAGAGCAGGCAAACAGGTGGGAGTGAAGGTGCCAGGGAGAGCAGGCAAATAGGTGGGAGTGAAGGTGCCTGGGACAGCAGGCAGGCAGGTGGGAGTGAAGGTGCCTGGGACAGCAGGCAGGCAGGTGGGAGTGAAGGTGCCAGGAAGAGAAAGCAGGCAGGTGGGAGTGAATGTGCCGGGGAGAGCAGGCAGGCAGGTGGGAGTGAAGGTGCCAGGGAGAGCAGGCAGGCAGGTGGGAATGAAGGTGCCAGGAAGAGAAAGCAGGCAGGTGGGAGTGAAGGTGCCAGGGAGAGCAGGCAGGCAGGTGGGAGTGAAGGTGCCAGGTAGAGCAGGAAGGCAGGTGGGAGTGAAGGTGCCAGGGAGAGCAGGCAGGCAGGTGGGAGTGAAGGTGCCAGGTAGAGCAGGCAGGCAGGTGGGAATGAAGGTGCCTGGGACAGCAGGCAGCCAGGAGGGAGTGAAGGTGCCAGGGAGAGTAGGCAAGCAGATGGGAGTAAAGGTGCCAGGGAGAGCAGACAGGCAGGTGGAGGATGAAGGTGCAAGGGAGAGTAGGCAGACAGGTGGGAGTGAAGGTGCCTGGGAGAGAAGACAGGCAGGTGGGAGTGAAGGTGCCAGGAAGAGCAAGCAGGCAGGTGGGAGTGAAGGTGCCAGGGAAAGCAGGAAGGAAGAAGGGAGTGAAAGTGCCAGGGAGAGCAGGCAGGCAGGTGGGAGTGAAGATACCAGGGAGAGCAGGCAGGCAGGTGGGAGTGAAGGTGCCAGAGAGAGTAGGCAATCAGGTGGGAGTGAAGGTGAAAAGGAGAGCAGGCAGGCATGAGGGAGTGAAGGTGCCAGGGAGAGCAGGCAGGCTATTGGGAGTGATGGTGCCAGGCATAGCAGGCAGGCAAGTGGGAGAGAAGGTGCCAGGGAGAGGAGGCAGGCAAATGGGGGGATGGTGCCAGGGAGAGCAGGCAGGCAGGCAGGCATTAGTGAAGGTGCCAGGAAGAGCAGGCATGCAGGAGGGGATGAGGGTGCCTGGGAGAGCAGGCAGGCAGGTGGAGGATGAAGGTGCAAGTGAGAGTATTCAGGCACGTGGGAGCGAAGGTGCCAGGGAGAACAAGCAGGCAGGTGGGACTGAATGTGCCTGGGAGAGAAGGCAGGCAAGTGGGAGTGAAGGTGCCATGGAGAGGAGACAGGCAGGTGTTGGGATGGTGCCAGGGAGAGCAGGCTGGCAGTTGGGAGTGAAGGTGCCACGAAGAGCAGGCAGGCAGAAGGGGATGAACTTGCCAGGGAGAGCAGGCAGGCAGGTAGGGATGAAGGTGCCAGGGAGAATAGGCAGGCAGGTGGGATAGAGGGTGCCAGGGAAAGCAGACAGGCAGGTGGAGGATGAAGGTGCAAGGGAGAGTAGGCAGGCAGGTTAGAGGAAGGTACCAGAGAGAGCAGGCAGGCAGGTGGGAGTGAAAGTGCCAGGGAGAACAGGCAGGCATGTGGGAGTGAAGGTGCCAGGGAGAACAGGCAGGCAGGTGGGAGTGAAGGTGCCAGGGACAGCAGGTAATCAGGTGGGAGTGAAGGTGACAGGGAAAGCAGGCAGGCAGGAAGAGGATGAAGGTGCCAGGGAGAGTAAGCTGGCAGTTGGGAGTGAAGGTGCCAGGGAAAGCAGGCAGGCAGGTGAAGAATGAAGGTGCCAGGGAGAGTAAGCAAGCAGGTGGGAGTGAAGGTGCCAGGGAAAGCAGGCAGGCAGGTGGAGGATGAACGTGCAAGGGAGAGTAGGCATGCAGGTGGGAGCGAAGGTGCCATGGAGAACAGGCAGGCAGGTGGGAGTGAAGGTGCCAGGGAGAACAGGCAGGCAATTAGGAGTGAAGGTGCCAGGAAGAACAGGCAGGCAGGTGGGAGTGAAGGTGCCAGGGAGAGCAGGCAATCAGGTGGGAGTGAAGGTGACAGAGAGAGCAGGCAGGCTAGTGGGAGGGAAGGTGCCCGGGAAAGCAGGCAGGCAGGTGGAGGATGAAGGTGCAAGGCGGCAGAGTAGGCAGGCAGGTGGGAGCGAGGGTGCCAGGGATAACAGGCAGGCAGGTGTGAGTGAAGGTGCCAGGGAGAGAAGGCAGACAAGTGGGAGTGAAGGTGCCAGGGAGAGGAAGCAGGCAGGTAGGGATGAAGGTACCAGGGAGAGTAAGCAGGCAGGTGGGAGTGAAGGTGCCAGGGACAACAGGCAGGAAGGAAGGAGTGAAGGTGTCAGGGAGAGAAGGCAGGCAGGTGGGAGTGAAGGTGCCAGGGAGAGCAGGCAGGCAGCTGGGGATGACGGTGTCAGGGAGAGCAGGCAGGCAGGTGGGAGTGAAGGTGCCAGGGAGAGAAAGCAGGCAGGTGGGAGTGAAGGTGCCACGGAGAGCATGCAGGCAGGTTTTGGCGATTATGCCAGAGAGAGCAGGCAGGCAGGTGCGGGTGACGATGCCAGGGAGAGCAGGCAGACAGGTGGGAATGAATGTGCCTGGGAGAGTAGGCAGGCAGGCAGATGGGGGTGAAGGTCCCAGAGATAGCAGGTAACCAGGCAGGTGGGGGAGAATGTGCCACGCCGAGAAGCAGGGAGACAAGTGGGGGTGAAGGTGCCATGGAGAGTAGAGAGGAAGGTGGGAGTGAAGGTGCCTGGGAGAGCAGAAAGGCAGGCAGGTGGGAGCGAAGGTGCCAGGGAGAGAAGGCAGGCATGTTAGGAATGAAGGCGCCTGGAAGAGCAGGCAGACAGGCAGAGGGGTGACGGTGGCAGGGAGACCAGGCAGAAAGGCAAGTTTGGGTGAAGGTGCAAGTGAGTGTAGGAAGGCAGGTGTGAGTGAAAGTGCCAGGGATAGCAAGCAGGCAAGTAAGACTGAAGGTGCCAGTGCGAGCAGGCAGGCAGGTGGGGGTGAAGGTGCCAGGGAGACCAGGCAGACACTCAGGTGGGAATGAAGGTGCCAGGGGAACAGGCAGGCAGGCGGAAGTGAAGGTGCCATGGATAGCAGGCAGGAAGGCAGGTGGGGGTGAAGGTGCCAGGGAGAGCAGGCAGGCAGGTGGGAGTGAGACTGCCAGGGAGAGCAGGCAGGCAGGTGAGAGTGAAGGTGCCTTGGTAACCAGGCATTCAGGTAGGTGGGAGCGAAGGTGTCAGAGAGAGCAGGCAGACAGGTGGGGATGAAGGTACCAGGGAAAGCAGGCAGGCAGGTGGGAATGAAGGTGCCTGGAAGAGCAGGCTGGCAGGTGGGGTTGAAGGTGCCACGGAGAGCAGGCAGGCAGGCATGAGGGGGTGAAGGAGCCATGGAGAGCAGGCAGGAAGGTGGGGGTGAAGGTTCCAGGAAAAATGGGCAGGCAGGTGGAGTGAAAGTGCCAGGGAGAGCAGGCAGGCAGGTGAGGGTTAAGGTGCCAGGATGAGTAGGCACGCAGGTGGGAGTGAGGATGCCAGGGAGAGAAGGGAGGTATGTGGGGGTAAAGGTGCCAGGGAGAGCAGGCAGACAGGTGGGGATGAAGGTACCAGGGAAAGCAGGCAGGCAGGTGGGAATGAAGGTGCCTGGAAGAGCAGGCTGGCAGGTGGGGTTGAAGGTGCCACGGAGAGCAGGCAGGCAGGCATGAGGGGGTGAAGGAGCCATGGAGAGCAGGCAGGAAGGTGGGGGTGAAGGTTCCAGGAAAAATGGGCAGGCAGGTGGAGTGAAAGTGCCAGGGAGAGCAGGCAGGCAGGTGAGGGTTAAGGTGCCAGGATGAGTAGGCACGCAGGTGGGAGTGAGGATGCCAGGGAGAGAAGGGAGGTATGTGGGGGTAAAGGTGCCAGGCAGAGCAGGCAGACAGGTGGGGATGAAGGTACCAGGGAAAGCAGGCAGGCAGGTGGGAATGAAGGTGCCTGGAAGAGCAGGCTGGCAGGTGGGGTTGAAGGTGCCACGGACAGCAGGCAGGCAGGCATGAGGGGGTGAAGGAGCCATGGAGAGCAGGCAGGAAGGTGGGGCTGAAGGTTCCAGGAAAAATGGGCAGGCAGGTGGAGTGAAAGTGCCAGGGAGAGCAGGCAGGCAGGTGAGGGTTAAGGTGCCAGGATGAGTAGGCATGCAGGTGGGAGTGAGGATGCCAGGGAGAGAAGGGAGGTATGTGGGGGTAAAGGTGCCAGGGAGAGCAGGCAGGCAGGTGGGGGTGAAGCTGCCAGGGAGAGCAGGCAGGCAGGTGGTGGTTTAGATGCCAGGAAGAACAGGCAGGCAGTTGGGGGTTAAGGTGCCAGGAAAAACAGGCAGGCTGGCGGGGGTTAAATTGCCAGGGAGAGCAGGCAGGGAGGTGGGGCTTAAGGTGCCAGGAAGAACAGGCAGGTAGGTGGGGGTTAAGGTGCCAGGGAGAGCAAGCAGGCATGTGGCGGGTTAAGATGCCAGAGAGAGCAGGCAGGTGGGGTTGAATGTGCCAGGGAGAGCGGTGAGGAAGGCAATTGGGGTGAAGGTGCCAGGGAGAGAAGAAAGGCAGGTGGGAGTGAAGGTGCCTGGGAGAGAAGGCAGGCAGGCAGGTGGGAGTGAAGGTACCAAGGACAGCAGGCAGGCAGGTGGGAGTGAAGCTGCAAGGGAGAGAAGGAAGACAGGTGGGGTGAAGGTGCCAGGGAGAGCAGGCAGGCAGGTGGGAATGAAGGTGCCAGTGAGAGCATGCAGGCAGGTGGGGGCGACCGTGTCAAGGAGAGCACGAAGGCAAATGAAGGTGCCTGGAACAGAAGGCAGGCAGGTGAGAGTGAAGGTGCCAGGGGGACCAGGGAGACAGGTGGGGGTGAATTCACCATTCAGAGCAGGCAGGCAGGTGGAGGTGAAAGTGCCATGGAGAGCAGGCAGGTAGTTGGGGGTGACGGTGCCAAGGAGAGCAGGCAAGCATGAAGGTGGGGGTGAAGGTGCCATGGAGAGCTGGCAGGCAAGTGCGGGTAAAGGTGCCAGGAAGAACAGGCATGCAAGTGGGGGTTAAGGTACCAGAGAGAGCAAGCAGGTGGTGGAGGTGAAGGTGCTAATGAGAACAGGAAGGCAGGTGGGGGTGAAGGCGCCACGGAGACCAGGCAGAAAGGTGGGGGTGAATATGCCATGGAGAGCAGACAAGCAGGTGGTGCTGCAGGAGCCAGGGAGAACAGGCAGGCAGGTGGGGTTGAAGGTGCCAGGGAGAGAAGGCAGGCAGGTGGGAGTGAAGGTGCCAGTGAGAGCAGCAGGCAGGTGAGGGTGAAGGTGCCAGGGAGAGCACGCAGGCAGTCAGGTGGGAATGAAGGTGCCTGGGGGAGCAGGTAGGCAGGTGGGACTGAAGGTGCCAGGGATAGCAGGCAGGAAGGCAGGTGGGGGTGAAGGTGCCAGGGAGAGCAGGCAGGCAGGTGGGAGTGAAGGTGCCAGGGAGAGCAGGCAGGCAGGTGGGAGTGAGACTGCCTGGAAGAGCAGGCAGGCAGGTGAGAGTGAAGGTGCCAGGGAGAGCAGGCAGGCAGGTGGGAGTGAATGTGCCAGGGAGAGCAGGAAGGCAGGTGGGAGTGAGACTGCCAGGAAGAGCAGGCAGGCAGGTGAGAGTGAAGGTGCCTTGGTAACCAGGCATTCAAGTAGGTGGGAGTGAAGGAGCCAGGGAGAGCATGCAAGCAAGCAAGTGGGAGCGAAGGTGCCAGAGAGAGCAGGCAGACAGGTGGGGGTGAAGGTACAAGTAAAAGCAGGCAGGAAGGTGGGAATGAAGGTGCCTGGGAGAGCAGGCAGGCAGGTGGGGTTGAAGGTGCCAGGGAGTGCAGGCAGGCAGGCAGGAGGGGGTGAAAAAGCCAGGGAGAGCAGGCAGGTTGTGGAAGTGAAGGTGCCATTGAGAACAGGCAGGCAGGTGGGGGTGAAGGCGCCACGGAGACCAGACACGAAGGTGGGGGTGAATGCCATGGAGAGCAGGCAGGCAGTCAGGTGGGAATGAAGGTGCCTGGGGGAGCAGGCAGGCAGGTGGGACTGAAGGTGCCAGGGATAGCAGGCAGGAAGGCAGGTGGTGGTGAAGGTGCCAGGGAGAGCAGGCAGGCAGGTGGGAGTGAAGGTGCCAGGGAGAGCAGGCAGGCAGGTGGGAGAGAGACTGCCAGGAAGAGCAGGCAGGCAGGTGAGAGTGAAGGTGCCTTGGTAACCAGGCATTCAAGTAGGTGGGAGTGAAGGAGCCAGGGAGAGCATGCAAGCAAGCAAGTGGGAGCGAAGGTGCCAGAGAGAGCAGGCAGACAGGTGGGGGTGAAGGTACAAGGGAAAGCAGGCAGGCAGGTGGGAATGAAGGTGCCTGGGAGAGCAGGCACGTAGGTGGGGTTGAAGGTGACAGGGAGAGCAGGCAGGCAGGCAGGAGGGGGTGAAAAAGCCAGGGAGAGCAGGCAGGTTGTGGAGGTGAAGGTGCCATTGAGAACAGGCAGGCAGGTGGGGGTGAAGGCGCCACGGAGACCAGACACGAAGGTGGGGGTGAATGTGCCATGGAGAGCAGGCAGGCAGTCAAGTGGGAATGAAGGTGCCTGGGGGAGCAGGCAGGCAGGTGGAAGTGAAGGTGCCACGGATAGCAGGCAGGAAGGCAGGTGGGGGTGAAGGTGCCAGGGAGAGTAGGCAGGCAGGTGGGAGTGAAGATGCCAGGTAGAGCAGGCAGGCAGGTTGGAGTGAGACTGCCAGGGAGAGCAGGCAGGAAGGTGAGAGTGAAGATGCCTTGGTAACCAGGCATTCAGGTAGGTGGGAGTGAAGCTGCCAGGGAGAGCATGCAAGCAAGAAGGTGGGAGCGAAGGTGCCAGAGAGAGCAGGCAGATAGGTGGGGATGAAGGTACCAGGGAAAGCAGGCAGGCAGATGGGAATGAAGGTGCCTGGGAGAACAGGCAGGCAGGTGGGAGTGAAGGTGCCAGTGGGAGCAGGCAGGCAGGTGGTAGTGAAGCTGCAAAGGGGAGAAGGCAGACAGGTGTGGGTGAAGGTGCCAGGGAGAGCAGGCAGGCAGGTTGTCGTGAAGGTGCCAGGGAGAGCAGGCAGGCAGGTGGGAATGAAGGTGCCAGTGAGAGCATGCTGGCAGGTGGGGGTGACCGTGTCAAGGAGAGCAGGAAGGCAAATGAATATGAAGGTGCCTGGAACAGAAGGCAGGCAGGTGAGAATGAAGGTGCCAGGGGGAGCAGGGAGACAGGTGGGGGTGAAGGTACCAGGCAGAGCAGACAGGCAGGTGGTGGTGAAAGTGCCATGGAGAGCAGGCAAGTAGTTGGGGGTGACGGTGCCAAGGAGAGCAGGAAAGCATGAAGGTGGGGGTGAAGGTGCCATGGAGAGCAGGCAGGCAGTTGGGGGTGAAGGTGCCAGGAAGAAAAGGCATGCAAGTGGGGGTTAAGGTACCAGAGAGAGCAAGCAGGTGGTGGAGGTGAAGGTGCCAGGGAGAGCAGGCAGGCAGGTGGGAGTGAAGGTACCAGGGAGAGCAGGCAGGCAAGTGGGAGTGAGACTGCCAGCGATAGCAGGCAGGCAGGTGAGAGTGAAGGTGCCCTGGTAACCAGGAAATCAGGTAAGTGGGAATGAAGCTGCCAGGGAGAGCATGCAAGCAAGGAGGTGGGAGCGAAGGTGCCAGAGAGAACAGGTAGACAGGTGGGGATGAAGGTACCGGGGAAAGCAGGCAGGCAGATGGGAATGAAGGTGCCAGTGAGAGCAGGCTGGCAGGTGGGGTTTAAGGTACCAGGGAGAGTAGGCAGGCACGCAGGAGGGGGTAAAGGAGCCAGGGAGAGCAGGCATGAAGGTGGGGGGTGAAGGTTTCAGGAAAAACAGGCAGGCAGGTGGGTTGAAGGTGCCAGGGGGAGCAGGCAGGCAGGCGAGGGTTAAGGTGCCAGGAAGAGTAGGCACGCAGGTGTTAGTGGGGATGCCAGGGAGAGCAGGCAGATATGTGGGGGTGAAGGTGCCAGGAAGAGCAGGTAGGCACGTGGGGGTGCAGCTGCTAGGGAGAGCAGGCAGGAAGGTGGGGCTTAAGGTGCCAGGAAGAACAGGCAGGCAGGTGGGGGTTAAGGTGCCAGGGAGAGCAGGCAGGGAGGTGGGGCTTAAGGTGCCAGGAAGAACAGGCAGGCAGGGGGGGGTTAAGGTGCCAGAGACAGCAGGCAGACAGGTGAGGGTTAAGGTGCCAGAGACAGCAGGCAGATAGGTGAGGGTTAAGGTGCCACGAAGAGTAGACACGCAGGTGGGAGTGAGCAGGCATTCAGGTATGGGTTAAGCTGCCAGGAAGAACAGGCAGGCAGGTGGGGGTTAAGGTGCCAGGAAGAACGGGCATGCAGGTGGGGGTTAAGGTGTCAGGGAGAGCAGGCAGGTAGGTGGGGGTGAAGCTGCCAGTGAGAGCAGGCAGGCAGGTGAGGGTTAAGGTGCCAGAGAGAGCAGGCAGGGACGTGGGGGTAAAGGTGCCAGTAAGAACAGGCAGGTATGTGAGGGGTTAAGGTGCCAGAGAGAGCACGCAGGTGGGGATGAATGTGCCAGGGAGAGCGGTCAGGAGGGCAATTGGTGGTGAAGGTGCCAGGGAGAGCAGAAATGCAGGTGGGAGTGAAGGTACCTGGGAGAGAAGGCAGGCAGGCAGGTGGGAGTGAAGGTACCAAGAAGAGCAGGCAGGCAGGTGGGAGTGAAGCTGCAAGGGAAAGAAGGCAGACAGGTGGGGGTGAAGGTGCCAGGGAGAGCAGGCAGGCAGGTGGTGGTGAAGGTGCCAGGGAGAGCAGGCAGGCAGGTGGGAGTGAAGGTGCCTTGGTAACCAGCATTCAGGCAGGTGGTGGTGAAGGTGCCAGAGAGAGCAGGCAGACAGGTGGGGGTGAAGGTACAAGGGAAAGCAGGCAAGCAGGTGGGAATGAAGGTTCCTGGGAGAGCAGGCAGGCAGGTGGGGTTGAAGGTGCCAGGGACAGCAGGCAGGCAGGCAGGAGGGGGTGAAAGGAGGCAGGGAGCGCAGGCAGGTGGTGGAGGTGAAGGTGCCATTGAGAACAGGCAGGCAGGTGGGGGTGAATGTGCAATAGAGAGCAGAGAAGCAGGTGGGGTTGAAGGTGCCAGGGAGAACGTGCAGGCAGGAGGGGGAGAAGGTGCCAAGGAGAGCAGGCAGGCAGGTGTGGGTGACGATGCCAGGGAGAGCAGGCAGGCAGGTGGGAATGAATGTGCCTGTGAGAGCAGGCAGGCAGGCAGGTGGGGGTGAATGTGCCAGGGAGAGATGCAGGAAGGCAAGTGGAGGTGAAGGTGTCAGGGAGAGCAGACAGGCAGGTGGAAGTGAAGGTGCCTGGGAGAGCAGAAAGGCAGGTGGGGGAGACGTTGCCATGAAAAGCAGGCAGGCAGGTGGGAGTGTAGGTGCCAAGGAGAGCAGGCAGGGAAGTGAGAGTGAAGCTGCCAGGCAGAGCAAGAAGACAGGTGTTGGTGAAGGTGCCAGAAAGAGCAGTCAGGCAGGTGGGAGTAACGGTGCCAGGGAGAGCAGGCAGAGAGATGAGAGTGAAGGTGTAAGGAAGAGGAGGCAGGCAGGTGTGAGTGAAAGTGCCAGGGAGAGCATGAAGGCAGATAGGGGTGATGGTGCCGGTGAGAGCATGCAGGAAGGTGGGAGTGAAGGTGCATTTGATAGCAGGCAGGCAGTTGGAGTTGAAGGTCCCTGAGAGAGCAGGCAGGCAGGTGAGAATGAAAGTGCCTTGGAAAGCAGCCAGGCAGTTGGGGTTGACGGTGCCATTGAGAGCAGACAGGCAGGTGCGTGTGAAGATGCCAGGGAGAGCAGGCAGGTAGGTGGGAGTGAAAGTGCCAGGGAGAGCAGGCAGGCAGATGGGGTGAAGTTGCCAGGGCGAGCAGGCAGGCAGGTTGGTGTTAAGGTGTCTGGAAGAACAGGCAGGCAGGTGAGCGCAAAGGTTCCAGGAAGAACAGGCAGGCAGGTGGGGTGAAGGTGCCAGGGAGAGCAGGCAGGCAGGTGAGGGTTAAGGTGCCAGGAAAAGTAGGCACGCATGTGGGAGTGGGGGTGCCAGGGAGAGCAGGCAGGTATGTGGAGTGAAAGTGCCAAGGAGAGCAGGAAGCCAGGTGGGGGTGAAGCAGCCAGGGAGAGCAGGCAGGCAGGTGGGGGTTAAGGTGCCAGTAAGAACAGACAGGATGGTGGGGATTAAGGTGCCATGAAAAACAAACAGGCAGGTTGGGGGGTTAAGGTGCCAGTAAGAACAGACAGGATGGTGGGGGTTAAAGTGCCAGTAAGAACAGGCAGGATGGTGGGGGTTAAGGTGCCAGGAAAAACAAACAGGCAGGTGGGGGTTAAGATGCGAGGGAGAGCAGGCATGGAGGTGGGGCTTAAGGTGCTAGGAAGAACAGGCAGGCAGGTGGGGGGTTAAGGTGTCAGAGAGAGCAGGCAAGCAGGCAGGTGGGGGTGAATGTGCCAGGGAGAGCAGTCAGGAAGGCAATTCGGGGTGAAGGTGCGAGGGAGAGCAGAAAGGCAGGTGGGAGTGAAGGTGCCTGGGAGAGCAGGCAGGCAGGCAGGTGGGAGTGAAGGTGCCTGGGAGAACAGACAGACAGGTTTGGGTGAAAGTGCCAGGGAGAACAGGCAGGCAGGTGGGGGTGACGGTGCCAGGGAGAGCAAGCAGGCAGGTTGGAATGAAGGTGCCTGGGAGAGCAGGCACGCAGGGGGGTGAAGGCGCCAGGGAGAGCAGGCAGGCAGGCGGGTGGGGGTGAAGGTGCCAAGGAGAGCAGGCAGGCAATGGGGTAAAGGTGCCAGGGAGAGCAGGCAGGCAGGTGTGGGTGAAGGTGCCAGGGAAAGCAGGCGGGCAGGTGGGGATGGAGGCGCCAGGAAGAACGGGCAGGCAGGTGGGGGTTAAGGTGCCATGAACAACAAGAAGGCAGGCGGGGTTTAAAGCGTCAGGATGAACAGGCAGGCAGGTGGGGGTTAAGATGCCAGGAAAAACAAGCAGGCAGGTGGGGGTTAAGGTGTCCGGAAGAACATGCAGGCAGGTGGGTGTTAAGGTGCCAGGAAGAAAAGCAGGCAGGTGGGCGTTAAGGTTCCAGGAAGAACAGGCAGGCAGGTGGAGTGAAGGTGCCAGGGAGAGCAGGCAGGCAGGTGAGGGTTAAGGTGCCAGGAAGAGTAGGCACGCAGGTGGTAGTGAGGGTGCCAGGGAGAGCAGGCAGGTATGTGGGGGTGAAGGTGCCAAGGAGAGCAGGCAGGCAGGTGGGGATTAAGGTGCCAGGAAGAACAGGCAGGGAAGTGGTAGTTAAGGTGCTTGGAAGAACAGGCATGCAGATGGGTGTTAAGGTGTCAATCAGAGCAGGCAGGTATGTGGGGGTGAAGGTGCCAGGGAGAGCAGCCAGGTAGGTGGGGGTGAAGGTGCCTGGAGGAACAGGCAGGCAGCTGGGGGGTTAAGGTGCCAGAGAGAGCAGGTAAGCAGGCAGGTGGGGGTGAATGTGCCAGGGAGAGAAGTCAGGAAGGCAATTGCGGGTGCAGGTGCCAGGGAAAGAAGAATGGCAGGTGGGAGTGAAGGTGCCTGGGAGAGCAGGTAGGCAGGTGGGAGTGAAGCTGCAAGGGAGAGAAGGCAGACAGGTGGGGGTGAAGGTGCCATGGAGATCAGTCAGGCAGTTGCGAGTGAAAGTGCCAGGGAGAGCAGGCAGGCAGGTGGGAATGAAGGTGCCAGGGAAAACAGGCAGGCAGATGGGGGTGAAGGTGCCAGGGAGAACAGGCAGGCAGGTATAGGTGAAGGTGCCATAGAGAGAAAAGGCAGGAAGGTGGGAGTGAAGGTTCCAGGGAGACCACATAGGTACGTGGGGGTGAAGGTGCCAGGGAGAGCAGGCAGGCAGGTAGGAGTGAAGGTGCCACGGAGAACAGGCAGGCAGGTGGGGGTGAAGGTGCCATGGAGAACAGACAAGCAGGAGGGGGTTAATGTGCCAGGGAGAACAGGCAGGCTGGTGGGGGTTAAGGTGCCAGGAAGAAAAGGCACGCAGGTGGTAGTTAAAGTGACAGGGAGAGGAGGCAGACAGGTTTGGGTTAAGGTGCCAGAGAGAGCCGGCAGGAAGGTGGGAGTGAAAGTGCCAGGGAGAGCAGGCAGGCAGGAGGGATGAAGGCGCCAGGGAAAACAAGCATGCAGGCTGGGGTGATGGTGCCAGGAAGAACAGGCAGGAAAGTTTGGGTTAAATAAGGTGCCAGGGAGGGCCGGCAGGTAGGTGGAATTGAAGGTGCAAGGGAGAACAGGCAGGCAGATGGGGGTGAAGGTGCCAGGGACAACAGTCAGGCAGGTTAGAGTGAAGGTGCCAGGGAAAGCAGGCAGGCAGGTGGGAGTGAACTTGCCAGAGAGAACAGGCAGGCAGGTGGGGGTGAAGGTGCCAGGGAGAACAGGCACGTAGGTGGGGGTGAAGTTGCCAGGGAGAGCAGGCAGGCAGTTTGGAGTGAAGGTGCCATGGTGAGCAGACAGGCAGGTGAGGGTCAAGGTGTCAGGGAGAGCAGACAGGCAGGTGGGAGTGAAGGTGCCAGGGAGAGCAGGCAGGCAGGTGGGAGTGAAGGTTCCAGGGAGAACAGGTAGACAGGTGGGGGTGAAGGTGCCAGGGAGAGCGGGCAGGCAGGTCTGAGTGAAGCTGCCAGGGAGAACAGGAAGGCAGATGGGGTTGAAGGTGCCAGTGAGAACAAGCAGGCAGATTGGAGTGTAGGTACCAGGGAGAACAGGCAGGAAGGTGGTGGTGAAGGTGTCAGGAAGAACAGGCAGGCAGGTGGGAGTGAAGGTGCCATTGAGAACAGGCAGGTAGGTGGGGGTGAAGGCGCTAGGGAGAGCAGGCAGGCTGCTGTGAGTGAACGTACCAATGAGAGCAGGCAGGCAGATGGGGGGTGAAGGTGCCAGGAAGAGCAGGCAGGCAGGTGAGAGTGAAGGTGCCAGAGAGAGCAGGCAAGCAGGTGGAAGTGAAGTTGCCAGGGAGAACATGCAGGCAGGTATGAGTGAAGGTGCCAGGGAGAACAGGCATGCATGTGGGGGTGAAGGTGCCAGGAAGGACAGGCAGGCAAGTTGGAGTGAAGGTGCCAGGGAGAACATGCAGGCAGGTGGGGGTGAAGGTGCCAGGAAGGACATTCAGGCCAGTTGGAGTGAAGGTGCCATGGAGAACAGGCAGGCAGATTGGGGTGAAGGTGCCAGGGAGAGCAGGCAGGCAGGTGGGGGTGAAGGTGCCAGGAAGGACAGGCAGGCAAGTTGGAGTGAAGGTGCCAGGGAGAACAAGCAGGCAGGTGGGGGTGAAGGTGCCAGGAAGGACATTCAGGCCAGTTGGAGTGAAGGTGCCATGGAGAACAGGCAGGCAGATTGGGGTGAAGGTGCCAGGGAGAGCAGGCAGGCAGGTGGGAATGAAGGTGCCAGGGAGTACAGGCAGGCAGGTGAGGGTGAAGGTTCCAGGGAGAACAGGTAGACAGGTGGGGGTGAAGGTGCCAGGGAGAGCAGGCAGTCAGCTGGGAGTGATGGTGCTAGGAAGAGCAGGCAGGCAGGTGGGAGTGAAGCTACCAGGGAGAACAGGCAGGCAGGTGGGGTTGAAGGTGCCAGTGAGACCAAGCAGGCAGGTTGGAGTGTAGGTACCAGGGAGAACAGGCAGGAAGGTGGTGGTGAAGGTGTCAGGAAGAACAGGCAGGCAGGTGGGAGTGAAGGTGCCAGTGAGAACAGGCAGGTAGGTGGGAGTGAAGCTGCAAGGGAGAGAAGGCAGACAGGTGGGGGTGAAGGTGCCATGGAGATCAGTCAGGCAGTTGCGAGTGAAAGTGCCAGGGAGAGCAGGCAGGCAGGTGGGAATGAAGGTGCCAGGAAAACAGGCAGGCAGGTGGGGGTGAAGGTGCCAGGGAGAACAGGCAGGCTGGTGGGGTTGAAGGTGCCAGTGAAACCAAGCAGGCAGGTTGGAGTGTAGGTACCAGGGAGAACAGGCAGGAAGGTGGTGGTGAAGGTGTCAGGAAGAACAGACAGGCAGGTGGGAGTGAAGGTGCCATTGAGAACAGGCAGGTAGGTGGGGGTGAAGGCGCTAGGGAGAGCAGGCAGGCTGCTGGGAGTGAACGTGCCAATGAGAGCAGGCAGGCAGATGGGGGGTGAAGGTGCCAGGAAGAGCAGGCAGGCAGGTGAGAGTGTAGGTGCCAGAGAGAGCAGGAAGGCAGGTGGGGGTGAAGGTTCCAGGAAGAGCAGGCAGGCAGGTGAGAGTGAAGGTGCCAGAGAGAGCAGGCAGGCAGGTGGAAGTGAAGTTGCCAGGAAAAACATGCAGGCAGGTATGAGTGAAGGTGCCAGGGAGAACAGGCATGCATGTGGGGGTGAAGGTGCCAGGAAGGACACGCAGGCAAGTTGGGGTGAAGGTGCCAGTGAGAGCAGGCAGGCAGGTGGGGGTGAAGGTGCCAGGAAGGACAGGCAGGCAAGTTGGAGTGAATGTGCCAGGGAGAACAAGCAGGCAGGTGGGGGTGAAGGTGCCAGGAAGGACATTCAGGCAAGTTGGAGTGAAGGTGCCATGGAGAACAGGCAGGCAGGTGGGGGTGAAGGTGCCAGGAAGGACAGGCAGGCAAGTTGGAGTGAAGGTGCCAGGGAGAACAGGCATGCAGGTGGAGGTGAAGGTGCCAGGAAGGACAGGCAGGCAAGCTGGAAGGGTGAAGGTGCCAGTGAGAGCAGGCAGGCAGGCGGGAGTGAAGGAGCCAAGGAGAATAGGCATGCACGTGGGGATGAAGGTGCCTGGGAGAACAGTCAGGCAGATTGGGGTGAAGGTGCCAGGGAGAGCAGGCAGGCAGGTGGGAGTGAAGGTGCCAGGGAGTACAGGCAGGCAGGTGGGGGTGAAGGTTCCAGGGAGAACAGGTAGACAGGTGGGGGTGAAGGTGCCAGGGAGAGCAGGCAGTCAGCTGGGAGTGATGGTGCTAGGAAGAGCAGGCAGGCAGGTGGGAGTGAAGCTACCAGGGAGAACAGGCAGGCAGGTGGGGTTGAAGGTGCCAGTGAGACCAAGCAGGCAGGTTGGAGTGTAGGTACCAATGAGAACAGGCAGGAAGGTGGTGGTGAAGGTGTCAGGAAGAACAGGCAGGCAGGTGGGAGTGAAGCTGCAAGGGAGAGAAGGCAGACAGGTGGGGGTGAAGGTGCCATGGAGAACAGGCAGGCAGGTGGGGGTGAAGGTGCCAGGGAGAACAGGCAGGCTGGTGGGGTTGAAGGTGCCAGTGAGACCAAGCAGGCAGGTTGGAGTGTAGGTACCAGGGAGAACAGGCAGGAAGGTGGTGGTGAAGGTGTCAGGAAGAACAGGCAGGCAGGTGGGAGTGAAGGTGCCAGTGAGAACAGGAAGGTAGGTGGGGGTGAAGGCGCTAGGGAGAGCAGGCAGGCTGCTGGGAGTGAACGTGCCAATGAGAGCAGGCAGGCAGATGGGGGGTGAAGGTGCAAGGAAGAGCAGGCAGGCAGGTGAGAGTGTAGGTGCCAGAGAGGGCAGGAAGGCAGGTGGGGGTGAACGTTCCAGGAAGAGTAGCCAGGCAGGTGAGAGTGAAGGTACCAGAGAGAGCAGGCAGGCAGGTGGAAGTGAAGTTGCCAGGAAGAACATGCAGGCAGGTATGAGTGAAGGTGCCAGGGAGAACAGGCATGCATGTGGGAGTGAAGGCGCCAGGAAGGACACGCAGGCAAGTTGGGGTGAAGGTGCCAGTGAGAGCAGGCAGGCAGGTGGGGGTGAAGGTGCCAGGAAGGACAGGCAGGCAAGTTGGAGTGAAGGTGCCAGGGAGAACAGGCAGGCAGGTGGGGGTGAAGGTGCCAGGAAGGACAGGCAGGCAAGTTGGAGTTAAGGTGCCAGGGAGAACAGGCAGGCAGGTGGGGGTGAAGGTGCCAGAAAGGACAGGCAGGCGAGTTGGAGTGAAGGTGCCAGGGAGAACAGGCAGGCAGGTGGGGGTGAAGGTGCCAGGAAGGACAGGCAGGCAAGTTGGAGTTAAGGTGCCATGCAGAACAGGCAGGCAGGTGGGGGTGAAGGTGCCAGGAAGGACAGGCAGGCAAGTTGGAGTGAAGGTGCCAGGGAGAACAGGCATGCAGGTGGGGGTGAAGGTGCCAGGAAGGACAGGCAGGTAAGTTGGTGGGGTGAAGGTGCCAGGGAGAGCAGGCAGGAAGGTGAGGGTGAAGGTGCCAGGGAGAGCAGGGAGGCAGGTGGGAGTGAAGGTGACAGGGAGAACAGACAGGCAGGTGGGGGTGAAGGTGCTAGAGATAGCAGGCAGGCAGGTTGAGGTGAAGGTGCCAGGGAGAACAGGAAGGCAGGTTGGAGTGAAGGTGCCAGGGAGAACAGGCATGCAGGTGGGGGTGAAGGTGCCAGGGGGAACAGGCAGGCAGGTTGGGGTGAAAGTGCCAGGGAGAGCAGGCAGGGAGGTGGGAGTGAAGGTGCCAGGAAGAGAAGGCAGGCATGTGGGAGTGAAGGTTCCAGAGAGAACAGGTAGGTACGTGGGGTGAAGGTGCCAGGGAGAACAGGCAGGCAGGTGGGAGTGAAGGTGCAAGGGAGAACAGGCAGGCAGGTGGGAGTGATGGTGCCAGGGAGAACAGGCAGGCAAGTTGGGGTGAAAGTGCCAGTGAGAGCAGGCAGGTAGGTGGGAGTGAAGGTTCCAGGGAGAACAGGCAGGCAAGTTGGGGTGAAGGTGCCAGTGAGAGCAGGCAGGCAGGTGGGAGTGAAGGTGCCAGGGAGTACAGGCAGGCAGATGGGGGTGAAGGTGCCAGGGAGAGCAGGCAGGCAGGTGATAGTGAAGGTGCCAGGGAGAACAGGCAGGCAGGTGGGGTTGAAGGTGCCAGGGAGAACAAGCAGGCAGGTGGGAGTGAAGGTACCAGGGAGAACAAGTATGCAGGGAGAACAGGCAGGCAGGTGCTGGTGAAGGTGCCAGGGAGAGCAGGCAGGAAGATTGGGGTGAATGTGCCATTGAGAACAGGAAGGCAGGATGTGGTGAAGGTGCCAGGGAGAGCAGGCAGGCAGGTGGAGGTGAGGGTGCCAAGGGTAGCAGGCAGGTAGGCAGGTGTGGGTTTAGGTTCCAGGGAGAGCAGGAAGCCAGACAGGCATGTGGTGTTGAAGGTGCCAGGGAGAGCAGGCAGGCAGCCCCGCAGGTGGGTGTGAATGTGCAAGGAAGAGCAGGCATGCAGGCAGGAAGGCAGGTGGGGGTGAAGGTGCCAGGGAAAGCAGGCAGGCAGCCAGGCAAGTGGGGGTGAATGTTCCAGGGAAAGCAGGCAGGCAGACGGGCTGGGAGATGGTGTCGAAGGTGCCAGGGAGAACAGGAAGCCAGACAGGTGGGAGTGAAGGTACCAGGAAGAGCAGGCATGCAGGCAAGTGTAGGACAAGGTGCAAGGGAGAGCAGGCAGGCAGGCAGCTGAGGGTTAGGGTGCCAGGGAGCAGACAGGCAGGCAGGTAATGGTGAAGGTGCCAGGGAGAGCAGGCAGGAAGGCAGGTGAGGGTGAAGGTGACAGGGAGAGCATACAGTCAAGCAGGTAAGGATAAGGTACCAGGGGCAGCAGGCAGGCAGGTAAGGGTGAAGGTACCAGGGAGAGCAGGCAGGCAGGCAGGTAAGGGTGACGGTGCCAGGGGCAACAAGCAGGCAGGCAGGTGAGGGTGAAGGTGCCAGGGAGAGCAGACAGGCAGGCAGGTAAGGGTGAAATTACCAGGGAGAGCAGGCAGGCAGGCAGGTAAGGGTGAAGGTGCCAGGGAGAGCTGTCAGGCAGGCAGGTAGGTGGAGGTGAAGGTGCCAGGGAGAGCTGTCAGGCAGGCAGGTAGGTGGAGGTGAAGGTGCCATGGAGAGCTGGCAGGCAGGTGAGGGTGAATGTCCCTGGGAGAACATGCAGGTAAGTGACAGTGAAGGTGCCAGGGAGAGAAGGCAGGCAAGCAGGTGGGGGTGAGGGTGCCAAGGAGAGCAGGCAGGCAGGTGGGAGTGAACGTGCCAGGGAGGGCACGCAGCATGGTGGGGGTGGCGGTGCTAGGGAGAGCAGTCAGGCAGACAGGCAGGCAGGCAGAAGGGGTTGAAGGTGCCAGGAAGAGAAGGCAGGCAGGCAAGTGGGTGCTAAGGTGCCAGGGAGAGAAGGCCGGCAGGCAGGTGTGGTTGAAGGTGCCAGGGAGACCAGGCAGGCAGGCAGATTGGGGTGATGTTGCCAGTGAGAGCAGATGGCAGGCAGGCAGGTGGGAGTGACGCAGCCAGGGGAGAAGGTAGGCAGGTGACAGTGATGGTGAAGAGAGAGGTCGCAGACAGGTGGGAGTGAAAGTGCCACCGAGAGCAGACAGGCAGGCAGGCAGGCAGGCAGGTGGGGGTGAAGATGCCAGGGAGAGCTAGCAGGCAGTTGAGGTTGAAGATGCCAGGGAGAACATGCAGGCAGGCATCAGTGAAGGCGCCAAAGAAAGCATGCAGGCAAGCAGGTGCAGGTGAGGGTGGCAGGCAGAGCAGGCAGGCATATGGGAGTGAAGGAACAAGGTAGAGCAGGCAGGCATGTGGGAGTGAAGATGCCTGGGAGAGCAGGCAGGCAGGTGGGAGTGAAGGTGCCAGGGAGAGCAGGCAGGCAGATTGAGGTTAAGGTGCCAGGGAGAGCATGTAGGCAGGTGGGGGTGACGGTGCCAGTTAGAGCAGACAGGCAGGTGGGAGTGAAGGTGCCAGGGAGAGGAGCAGCAGGCAGGCAGGTGGGGGAGATGGTACCAGGAAAAAAAGGAAGGCACGCAGGTTTGGGTGAATTTGCCAGGGAGGTGGGGGTGAATGTGCTAGGGAGAGCAGGCAGGCAGTTGGGGGTTGTTATGCAGGGTTCTGCATGACATCGTAATGTACATATAGTGGAGAAGTGTGCCATAATACGTAGTATGAATGTTATAATTGAAGAGAATAATTTCATAATTCATAATGTGCATTTGAGGGCACTGTAAAGTACTCTAACTGTAATTATAAAGAAATCCTGCTAGGGATTTATTTTCCAAGGGTGTTTGGGTATGCGGGGTAGGTGTGGCTTGGGGCAGTCACGTGGAGTCAGCATGGTGGGGAGGCTGGCGTCGGAGATCCTGTGTATTTAAGCTAAGTTTGTAGTTGTGTACTCCTTTTGTTTAGCTAACCCAAGCCATAGGCTCTTCTATGGCTTACCTGTATGTTCACCCAGGCTCTGACATGGTCAGGATGCTGTGGGATGAGTGAGGAAAAAAGGAAATGGGGTTTGAAGTGGAGTAGTGACGGTCTGGCGCTGACTAAGCCTAGTGGTTATTGAGGCTGGACCTCCAGCCAGCTGTTTCTTGTGTACCCTAATTTGGGCGTTTAGGATTAAGGTGTTTCTAGAGTGTTTATATAATGTTATGTTGAATAAATAGATATATTTTCCTAACTGGGATTTTTGCCTAACCCTGTGTTAACCAACCCATTGAAGTAACACATACTGGTTTAGCGCTTTCTGTTTTGACTGGGATAGCCCTGGGTGGCCTGTTTATGCTTGAGATGTGTGTAACTTTTACCTTTGCCCTTAGACAAAGCTCAAGCCCCCAGGTATCCCACATTTCTGTGTAACATGGGGGCCTGTATATGGGAGATTATCAAATTTTCTGTGGTAATTCAAGTTTGCAACCTGGGAAGTCAATAATCATTGTTTACTGGGTTGGTCAGAGGAAACATTCACTATAACACTCACACTAAAATAATAATTTACCTTTGTTTGCAATATTGCTGGTTTTTAGGGTGTTATTATTAACTAATACCCTGTGCATAATTTAACTATGTGTGCAACTTTGCTGGTTTTTAGTGTGTTATTTACTAATACCCTGTGAATAATTTACCTTTCTGTGCCATATTGTTGATTTTTAGGGTGTTATTAATACCTGGTACAATCTTGCTGATTTTTAGGGGGTTATGTTTACCTAAGTTTCTGGGAATAATTTTCCTCTGCAGGTGCAGTAGCTCGATTTTTTCTGCCAGGATTTTCTTGTGTGCAATCCTGTTTAATTTTAGGGAGTCACATGACAATCACTCCTTGTGAATATACTACTTCAATGTATGTACTTTGCTATGTGCTTTATTATTTTATATCAGTAAGTTCTGTGGCTAATAGCAAGATTTGGTGCTATTGTTTCCCAAAATGGCTGACACTAGTGAAAATTCTGGGGATGACATGTATTTTGAAGGTGACATTGAATCAAATTCCCATGTTAGGGACCTGAATAAGGAAGTAGATATTTTACGAATGAAATTAGCCCTAGTTGCGGAAGAAAAGGAACGGTTAAGGATTGAGCGCACAAAGATCCAGGAACAGAGAGCCTTAGAGGAGCTTAGGGCTCAAGAAAGAGCTAAAGAGAGGCAGCTGCTTCTCACCCAGACACAGACACAAGGGTAGATGTTTTTCATTTGGATAAAGCTTTAAAATTTGTGCCCAAATTCCTAGAGAAAGACCCAGACCAGTTATTTCTGTTATTTGAAAGTACGGTCAAATCCCAAGTTTGGCCGGAAAAGGAATGGGCGACATTAGCAAGAACCCAATTAGTTAGTAAAGGGTTACAGGTCATTAGTTCCTTAGAAGGACCGGCCTTTTCTGATTATCATAAGCTAAAAGAGGCAGTTTTACTGGCTTATCAAATGTTGCCGGAAAGGTACCGGCAGAAGTTTAGAGGACTAAAATTTCAGTCAGGGCAGTCTTTGGTGGAATATGGTAAGGAGAAGATGTCACTTCTAAATAGGTGGTGTCGCTCAAAGGGGGTGGTAGGTAATTATGAAGGTGTAATTACCTTAATTTTGTTAGAGGATCTTTTGAGAAATGTTCCTCCTGACCTTAAGGCCTATCTTGAGGAGAAGGATCTTGATTATTTTAATAATGCTTTAGATGTGGGTGACAGATTTTTAGCTAACCAAAAATTTGGTAGTAGTTACCACCCCCCACATACTAATAATGGTAAGTTTTCTCCACCCACCAATAGGAATAAGAAATTTCAGAAGTTTAAGCCACCCATTTACCAGCCTAATAACCACCAGAGTTTTAATAAGCCTAATTTTCCAGTACCTACCCGAGAAAGTTTTAAGTCAGCTGTCACAGGTTCAGGACTACCGGGGACAGGTAGAAAGAGTCCAGTTCCCCAAGATCATGGGCCCCAGCCTATGTCAAGTGTGCAGGGGGCTTTTAAACCTTATCACTGTACATATTGCAATAAACAGGGCCACCTGCAGCCATATTGTCGAAAGATGCTTAGGGACCAGGCTGCAGAAGATGCTTCTCCAGTAAGTGCACCGATTACACATGATGTGGCTTGCATTGCAGTCCTGCCCCAAGGTATCCAAAGAAGACCAGCTGTCTTAGACCCTCGGATGAAGGTCTATTCAAGTAAGTCTACTGTGGCCTTACACCAAAATGAAGGTAGGGTCACGGGTGTTATGTCTTTGAGGGACACTTGTAGCACATACACCTTGCTTCGCAGGGGTGTATTGCCAGTGTCGGATGACACCTACACCGGATTGGACATTTTTCTTAAAGGGATAACTGGAGTCCCTGTCAGGACTCCAGTGCACAGGTTATGGATAGAGTCTGAGTACCAGTCTGGGTACCTACCTGTAGGTATTGCAGAAGATGTACCTTTTGCAGGAGTTGACCTTCTACTAGGCAACAATGTTGTGAGACTCCTCAAAAGTGAGGAATGTTTGGTTTTGCAGGACCCTGCTTTACAAGGTGGTAATGACCCAATTAGAGCGACGGTGCCTGAAAATTTTTCAGTGGGTTCTAGGACTAAACAGGGGAACAGGGCAGGAGCTGTGCCTCCCTGTGACACTTATGCACACTGTGGTGATGGTTTGGGTCTGGGGAGCCTGTTCATTGAGTCTGACCTGCAGGAGACTCGGAGCAGTGCTGAACCGGCTCAACCGGAACTCGGTTGGAGATGTGGTCTTGGTGCTGATGTGGGAAAGAATCCCCTGACTCTGCAGCAGCTGCGTGAGGCCCAGGAAGGTTGTGACCTAAATGCTATTCATTTATCAGCTGTTGCAGAGGATGCGGTTCCAAAATTTACCAAGTGTTTATTTTGCAGAGTTGATCAAATGAGCAAGACTCTTTTTAAGAGGACCTGTGCTTACGTGGCTGCAGCAGAACTATTAAAGTGTCTTTGTCAGTATTTTTTACAGATTCTGAAGGAACGGCATTTCAGTGTTAAGACGGGAGAGCTAAATAATCAATGTTTATTAATAAATTCCTTTTCTAACAGGTTACCAGAGTCTATACCCTTTCTGAATAATTTTGTGTGTTTTGAGATTTCTGGTGAAACATTTTTGTCTCTTAGGCTTTTCACAAATCACCCAGAAGTCATATTTTATGAAATGTCATGTAGTTTTGAGAGGCCTACTTGAAGTTAAATTTACCAATGTATATCCTAGGAGTCAAAGAAAAGCACCATGGTTTTCCCAGTCTCTCAGGGCAATGCATGTTTGTTTTACCCAGTACCAGAAGGACTGGGAGGAGGGAATTTCCCTCCTTTTCATTACCGTGTGGGGAAGCACTCTGGAATCATTAAGTCATTGGCTACGTGAGGATGGTGATGTTTCCCCCGCGGTGCTTTTTCTCAGTTTCAGAAACTGCTTGGCTAAGATGAGGTAATGGCACTAGTGCACCAGCCTGCCAGTCCACCCAGGATGACATGGGACCATGAGGTGGTGCTACATATTCTGGAAGCTGGAGAGATGGGATTGGCATTGGAGCCGGGTCCTGGGAAGGCTATGATGGAACTGTGTGGTGGCTTCAAAATGATGGTGGATAAGGTCCCTGAGAAAGATAATGTAAGCAGGAAAATTGTAAGAGATTGTGGAAAACTTGGATCTTCTGAAAGGCGGGTTGTAGTGTTGGCTCAGCCATGGTGCACCTTAGTGAAAGGGTTTTGGGATGCTGAAAAATGGGGCCATGTTAACCCCCGTGAGGTAGAGGTTTTGAAATTTGTGCAATGTCAGCAGGCCTGGCATGATGTAAGCTGGGGTGAAATAGGTTCCTTGAAGGAAGTGAAGTGTTTATTTCTAGAGACTGTGTTTGTATCCAGCGAGAGTCAGTGGACATTGTCTTTTACTGGTCTCACACTAGGTGATACCTTGAAAACGTGCACTGACTGCCGCCAGGTACATTTAAGAAATAAGGTTTTGTCTCCTCTTTATGAACTACATGCAAAGTGTATGAATGAACCGTGGTGGGTCATCTGATTCCCATGACCATGTGTGCCAAGGACACACCCATATTTGTAACTTTAATATCTCTGTACATGAACCTTTTGTATGCCATTAACCCTCAAGATCTTTTATGTGTAGTCCTGAGTTACCCACCCCAAGTTTTGCAAAATGATACAGAGGTTGGGTCAGTCTTGTTGTAGGGTAGAGCAGGAGAAGTAATGCCACTCGGCTGCTTCTCAGCAAAAAGTAACAGGCACCAAAGAAGTTATACTACCATAGAAAAGGAGGCTCTTGCTTTAGTGTTGGCAGTGCAACATTTTTAGGTCTATATATCATCATCAGTTCACCCTATAACTGTGTATAGTGACCATAATCCTTAATGGTTCCTTCACTTAATGAGGAACCACAATCTGAGACTTATGAGGTGGGCCTTGTTTCTCCAACCTCTTAATCTTGTGATTCATTATGTGAAGGGAGCGGAGAATGTGGTTGCTAATACCTTGTCTCGTGTTTAAAGTGCACGATGTAGTGTATAGATCACTTATCAATTCTTATTTTGCAGTGATTTGCGGTAGACAAGTAGATGGAACCCTAGACCACCCAAGGGAGAAGGGCAGGGTGAGCTGGAGCTGGAGGTATCGGGATTCCCTAGTGTGTGTGTGTTTTGGGGGGTAGTCAAATAAAGTGCCATGCCTAGATAAGGTATGCTACGTTTTTTAGGTGTTGGCTGGAATGCCTCGCCTCTGTTTTATGTTGGTATAGGGAATGTTGGACCTAACGTTTTAGTGAATGTGAGGCTGGCGGTGATGCCCTCCACTGTTTGGGTCATGTCTCTTGATCCGAGGTGTTTTGGCTCTCCAGGACTCTTCAATTTTTCCTTTTTGGATCACCGCTGGGTGACATGTAGGTGACGGCCTGGGAGGTCCACCTTTTAGAGGTCTTCAGTGATGACTCCAGGGTTTTACGGCCACAGTCCCACCAACAAGATTTATGTGACTATCCACCCGTTGTTTTTGGGGCCTGATATTTTTCCCTCTCCTGTGCTCTCCTGATTCTTGCAGAGGTGTGTCATGGGGAACCAGTTTTGTTAAACACAAAAATTGCTGTGAGATGGGAGTGATAATGTGATGTTGCTTTCTAAGTAGAATTTAACATGAAAAATCTGTTTTCCTTTTCTTTGAACTCCTGGAAAATCTACTTACTGTTTAAAAGTTTTTTTTGGTGGCACCTACAGTTTGGTCTGCCTTGCAACATACTGAACTTTGGTGTTACTTCATAAAATGGCATTCCTCAGGGGCACTTTTGAACAAAGTTAACTTGCTCGTTTATAAGTTTGCTTGATGTAATTTAGGTAAACTGCATCAACGCCAGTGCCTGGCTAGCGCTGTGTTGTGATGGTGCCTTTTCCTAACACAGTTGTCTAAGAGTGTGGCTGTGGGCTCGTCTGGCATAGAACTTGATCACTTTTATGTTCGGTGAGTTTCACATGTCTGCAATCTAGTACCAAAAGACCGTGATTGTATGGTGGTCATTCCCCAGTTATCATTTTGCCCGTTGCCTCAGACCTTAATGTGGGGTTTATTTTCTTTTTTTTTTTCCTTTTGCTTAGCGGTGTCCATAGGGACCCTGCTAGCAGAGTGAGACCTATGGTCTGGGGGTGGGGGTGTTATGTAGGGTTCTGCATGACATCGTAATGTACATATAGTGGAGAAATGTGCCATAATACGTAGTATGAATGTTATAATTGTAGAGAGCATACTTACCTGGCACAGGAGATACCATGATCATGAAGGCGGTTTTCCCAGGGTGAGGCTCACCATTGCACTCCTGTGGTGCTGACCCCTGCGATTAACCCAAATGTGGTTAACTCGAGTGCGAAATTTTTCATTCGCTGCCTGACCTCGGTGGAGTGCGGTTGTGCACGGCACCCCTCTGCTGTTTTCAGGCGAGCTACCTCAGTTCGTCACAACCATTGAGAAGTGAGGACGTGCGCTGCTCATTTACCAACATGGCGCTGCAGAGCTACAGGCGCATCAACACTGTTTGCATTGAGTTGACCCGTGGGGCTGTCACTGGAGCCACGATGGACTTGTTACTACCGGCGATTATCCGTGATACCTACGGTATCGCTAATGAAGAGATATGTGGTGTAGCACTTAATGGGACGACACGGATCTTCGTTAAAATGACGTCAGCAAATGTTTATGAAGCGGTGGTGGATAAGTATCAAGAGACCATTATAGCCATCAATTCAGCTGTATAAGTACGTCTACATGATGTATCACGACACTACACATGGGTTAAAATAAGGAATGTGCCTTTTGAGGCGAATGAATTTGTTATAAAAGATGAACTACGTAATTATGGTACGGTTCATATGGCCTCTGCAGGTCGGTGGGCAGCTGGACCTTATGCTGGAAGTTTGGAGGGAACATATTCAGTCAAAATGACCTTACGCCATCCCATACCGTACTATATTATGTTGCAAGCATTTCGAACTCAAGTATATGTAACATATGCGGGGCAACGTCGTACGTGTCGGCTGTGTGGATCGTATGACCACATAGCGGCACAGTGTGGTAAGCGTCGTGGGAATCTCCAAATATCGCAACAGCAACAACCGGAAGAGGTCGAGGAAGTGGAGGGACGAGAACAGTCTTATGCTCACCCGTCTCGACAACGGACATCTTGGAGTGAAAAGGTAGAAAAAGCGCAGGAGAATGCTTTGGAGGATGCAAAACAGCGAGAAGAATCACCATCACTGGATATAAATAAAGTATTTGAAGAGACTCTGCCCACTATGGGGGACGAGGATGTAGCGGCGTCTTTAGTGAAGGCACTGGATGTATTGTTAGACGAGTCGATCGTCAACCGTGTGGAGGAACCAGGTGCAAATTTGGGATCGGTTGAGCATTACGGTGAGGCGACGGATGAAAGCATTGAGTCTGGGGTGTCGCATGGTATGATGGTAAATATAGCAGAAGTGGAGGTGCATCATGATAGTACTAAAGAAATCCCAATGCAGGTGGAGGGTAGGACGCGAAAGCGAACTGCGACCCCACCAGACTCAGACGACGTGCTTACTCCTGCCCAAAGGCCAGGGAAAAAGTCTTGGGCGGATGTACAAAGGAAAGGGAACAGTGAATCCACGAAAAAAGAGTTTATCAAGGTGATTCCCAAAAAAGGGGAGAGGGATAGAGGTGTAAAATGTATAAGTGAAAAGTCTATACCTAGAACCAAAGGAAAATCCCATTAATTGACTTTAAGGTTTTGACAATAAATATTAACGGTTTGAGATCGGAGCGGAAGCGAAAGTGGTTTAATGAATTTTTGGTGCGTCTAGATGTGGATGTGGTATTTATCCAAGAACACAATTACAGAATTGGATATGAGTTAGAATTAGATGGTTACGATGTGTATATGGAATATGCGACGAGGTTAAAAGGAGGCGTCGCCATTCTGGTAAAGGAAAATAGCCCGTTTGTAGTACGCCATAGTGAAAGGGGGGAGGGGAGAGTGATTAGAGTGGATGGTTTATGGGGTAGAGTACATATAAGTTTTGTAGGTGTATATGGGCCGGCTGAGGGAGATGTACGACTTAAAACTCATTTTGTACAAGATGTATTAGTATATCATCTACGTAGTTTACCAAATGTAGCGATAATAGGGGGAGACTGGAATTGTGTAATACAACGAAAAGATGTGGAGCCTCGAGGAGCGGGTTGTTGCTTGGGGTTCCTGGGAGATTTATTGACGAGTGTGGGTTTAATGAATGTGTGTGGGGGAGGTGGCAATGTGGAGCATACTTTCATTAGACGAGATTATGTGGCGAGATTAGATAGAATGTACGTGTCTAGTGCGGTTACAGTGCGGAGAGTGAGTGTGATAAATGTGGTTTTTTCGGATCATAGAGGAGTTGTAATGGATGTAGATATTGAGGGTGTGCCTAGAAGGGGTCTGTCATTTTGGAAATTAAATGTAAAGTTATTGAAGAGAGAGGAAAGTCGTTTGTCTTTTGGGCATATGTGGGAACGCCTTGTGGTTGAAGCACCTGGAGATGTGGCTTTGGTTAATTGGTGGGAAATGATAGCCAAAAAGCGAATTAAGGAATTTTATATTAGTCAGGGAGTGAGATATAATCAGTTACAGTATGGTTTCCAACGATATTTAGAGGGGCAGTTGCGCGACTGCTATGTACAAGCGAATGCTAATTATCCTGTTACAGAAATTGAACGAATTAAGGAGCAACTACGAAATTTACAAAACGAAAGGTTTGATGGGGAAAGGCTTAAGGGTGGAATCGAAGAGGTTTTGTGGGGAGATCGGCCGTCGGCGTGTGTGTTGAGGAATCAACACAGACGTCGCAAAGCAATGGAGTTAATGGGGTTGAATGTCCAGGTAGGTATGCAGGGGTATAGAGTGAATCAGGTGTTGACGACGACGGAGGGTATGAGTGGGTATATTGATGCTTGGGTTAAATTGAAAACGCAAAGTGTTGGAATAAGTGAAATTGCATTGCAGTCAATCGGTAGGTTTGTGCGTTGTGAGCTGGAGGAGCATGATCGTTTGATGTTGGGAGGGCCGATAACGGAGTGTGAGACTTGGGAGGCTTTATCTGGGGCGCAATTGGGTAAGGCGCCAGGAATAGATGGGTTGCCCAGCGACTTTTATATTCAAAATTGGAACGTTTTAAAGGGGTTTTTGGTACGTTTATTCAATATCATGAAGCGGGATGGGGTTTTAGGGGAACAACAAAGGTTGGCTGTGGTCGTCCTAGTTCCTAAAGGCGAGCCATTAACGGTTAAAGATTATCGTGCAATCTCGTTATTATGTGGGGACTATAAAATTTTTGGAAGGATCTTGGCCAACAGAATAAAAAAAGTCCTGGGCAAAGTGATTGAAAAAGGACAATATGGGGTGCCAGGCAGGTCTATGTATGAAGGTCACGGTATGATTAGAAGTTTTATTGAAGAAAGAGTAAGATTGGGAGGGGGGGGTATTGGCTATAGATTGGGAGGCGGCATATGATAGTGTGGAACGGGAGACGTTATGGAAGATAATGAGATGGCAGGGGTTTGGGGCAGAAATTATATCATGGGCCAAATTAATGTATAAAGAGGCATCTTTGCGTGTGCAGGTGAATGGGAGGTTGGGAGATCGGATTCAGATGGGAAGGGGTTTGCGTCAAGGTTCTCCCCTTTCACAAATTTGTTTTGCTTGTTTTCAAGATCCCTTTTATAGAGGGATAAGGGTTTTATTGGAAGCAAATGGGATGGGTAATGTAAGGGGTGGGGGAGCGGGCATTGTTGGATATGTCGACGACACGACGATTTTGGTGAGAGGAAACATGGATTTGATTCGGGTAGAAAAGTTAGTGAAAGTTTTTGAAAAGGCTACTGGCATGACGATCAACATGGGGAAAACAAAGTATATGAATCTTGGAAAAGGGTCGCTTGAGGAAGGAATGGTAGCTGAAAGGTGGGAAATGGTGGACCAAATAAAGATATGTGGGATCGTTTATGTAAATGATATCAAGTCAGCACAACAAATAAATTCCGTGCGTATCGTTGATAGTGTTCTGAAGCGTCTTAGTGGGTTAAGAGCTGCTAATTTAAGTTTGCAACAAAGGGTAATAACAACGAATGTGCTATTATATAGTAAACTATGGCATGTTACGGTAATATTTCCGATACTTCGTTGTGAATTAAAAAGGTTACAAAAAAGTGTTTTTAGATTCATTTGGGGAACAGGGAGCGAATGGTTAAGTAGAGCGGTTGTCACACTCCCGGTTGGCCGTGGAGGGCTGGGTCTTATAGATGTCGAAAAGAGGATAATAAGTATGTATTTAAAACATAGTTATAAGCGGGAGGGAGGGGCGAAAGAAGACGGTCTTCATAGGATACATCAGGATATGCGACGGTGGTGGGGGGGGTCGGGAGTTCATGATAGGTGAGGCAATGTTACGGGTCTTCATAAACGTGAGGGATCACTCACAAATTAAATTGAGAAATCTTGATAGGGCAGATGGTAAGGCTCTGGTAGCGGCGGTAGAAGGAGTTTATCCGATGTTTGATTGGCATAATATTTGGGGGCGTTTAAATAAATTGCGTTTAAAACCTAAAGTCAGAGAAGTTATGTATAGATTTTTACATGGAATCTTGCCGTCAGGAATGGTTTTATTCTATAAGAGAATACGAGAGGATGGGGAATGCAAGGATTGTGGAGGATTGGCGACTATTTATCATACGGTATATTTTTGCGATTGTATTGAACTTATAAGGGTTTGGATGGGTAAGGTTTTAAGGTTAGTGGGGGGAGGGGGTTTGCAGGTTTTGAGGGTTTTAAGTTTAGATATAACTGGGGTGAATAAAAGGGTTGAGAATGCGATTGGGTATATGATTACGGATTATATATACATGATGTGGGCTATGAGGGAGGCGGACGTGCGTGCAAGAATTAATGCATTGGCAGCAACTTTTTATAGGACACAGTGTAGAAATAAAGGGGTGTATGGAGGAAGATGGGAGAGAGATTTTAGTGAGGGTTATCGAAATTTCACATTAAGGGATTTATGGGATTTGCAAAGTGGGTAAGGGGATACGACGGGCTATTTTCCTAGACGTGGGTGTGAGTATGGAGAGCTGTTTATATGGATGTATAATTGAGTTTTGATATCTAGAGGCAGTAGGGTTATTACCCCGAGGGTTTCAGCAACTACACAGTTATCATTTAGAAAGGTGTAGCACTACGATTGCATATTTTTATCATGTATAAATCATTTCAAGGACTTTATGATGAAAATTTTCAATGAGACTCAAATATGTTATAGTGTCTTTACTGTTTTTGATTCAATTGTAAGTGGTAAAAAGTGTTTCCTAGCATATAGCAATTGGTGTTTATTTTATGTTATATTTTATGCTGTGTTACAGTGTGCTTTTCAGTAATATTATATTACATGTAACTAGTTTGCATTATTTTTCTTTGTTTTGCTGAGATGTAAAATATCACATCGTAGTTTTGTTTTGTTATATTGGATGTTTTTATAGTGACTTTTAGTATTATCCCGTTTCCTTCTTTGAATACTAAATACCTATGTATGTTAAGATCTCGTGATAATCGCCAATATTAATGTTTTGAGTATCGTGGTGCTCTGTTAAGCATCTGAGATCTTAGAATTAGCCTTGCATACGTGTGTTGACAGGCAGAAACCCCACCTAGTATGTGCCTGATGTAGTCTCATGTAGTGTAACGTGTGTGCTTGTGTGTGTCATTGTGCGTGTTTGTTTTTGTTTATCTCTGTTTTATTGTACAATCTTCATAATTTTCAGTGTTTGATGTTTGGTAATATGTAACCTTGTTAGAGATGTTCTTTAACAAATAAAACAATACCACTGTAATGTATAGTGTTGTGTGTGAGTGTATTATCACTGTAATATACGGTGTTTGTGTGTGAGAGTGTATATTCACTGTAATATACGGTGTGTTGTGTGTGAGTGTGTATTACCACTGTAATATACGGTGTGGTGTGTGTGAGTGTGTATTACCACTGTAATATACGGTGTGGTGTGTGTGAGTGTGTATTACCACTGTAATATACGGTGTGTTGTGTGTGAGTGTGTATTACCACTGTAATATACGGTGTGGTGTGTGTGAGTGTGTATTACCACTGTAATATACGGTGTGGTGTGTGTGAGTGTGTATTACCACTGTAATATACGGTGTGTTGTGTGTGAGTGTAATACCAATGTAACATAACGGTGTGGTGTGTGTGAGTGTGTATTACCACTGTACTGTATGGTGTCGTTATTAGGTCTCGGGTTAAGTGCGATTCTAGTGCAGTAATCTTTTGTCGTGTATCTTTTTAATATATTTCTGTCATTTGTAGCGCACTGTTTTAAATAAAATATAAAAAAAAAATTGTAGAGAATAATTTTTTTAATTCATAATGTGCATTTGAGGGCACTGTAAAGTACTCTAACTGTAATTATAAAGAAATCCTGCTAGGGATTTATTTTCCAAGGGTGTTTGGGTATGCGGGGTAGGTGTGGCTTGGGGCAGTCACGTGGAGTCAGCATGGTGGGGAGGCTGGCGTCGGAGATCCTGTGTATTTAAGCTAAGTTTGTAGTTGTGTACTCCTTTTGTTTAGCTAACCCAAGCCATAGGCTCTCCTATGGCTTACCTGTATGTTCACCCAGGCTCTGACATGGTCAGGATGCTGTGGGATGAGTGAGGAAAAAAGGAAATGGGGTTTGTAGTGGAGTAGTGACGGCCTGGCACTGACTAGGCCTAGTGGTTATTGAGGCTGGACCTCCAGCCAGCTGTTTCTTGTGTACCCTCATTTGGGCGTTTAGGATTAAGGTGTTTCTAGAGTGTGTATATAATGTTATGTTGAATAAATAGATATATTTTCCTAACTGGGATTTTTGCCTAACCCTGTGTTAACCAACCCATTGAAGTAACACATACTGGTTTAGCGCTTTCTGTTTTGACTGGGATAGCCCTGGGTGGCCTGTTTATGCTTGAGATATGTGTAACTTTTACCTTTGCCCTTAGACAAAGCTCAAGCCCCCAGGTATCCCACATTTCTGCGTAACAGGGGTGAAGGTGTCAGGGAAAGCAGGCAGGCAGCTAGGCAAGTTGGGATGAAGGTTCCAGGGAGAGCAGGTAGGCAGCAAGGTGGGGTTGAAGGTGCCAGGGAGAGCAGGAAGGCAGTCAGGTGGGAGTGAAGGTACCAGAGAGAGGAGGCAGGCAGGCAGGTTTGGGTGAAGGTGCCTGAGGGAGCAGGCAGGCAGACAGGCAGGCAGGCAGGTGGGTTTGAAGGTGCCAGGGAGAGAAGGCAGGCAGGCATGTGGGGGTGAAGGTGCCAGGGAGAGTAGGCCGGCAGGCAGTTGTGGTTGAAGGTGCCAGAGAGAGCAGGCAGGCAGGCAGGCAGGCAGGCAGGTGGGGTTGAAGGTGTCAGGGAGAGAAGGCAGGCAGGCAGGTGAGGGTGAAGGTTCCAGGGAGAGCATACAGTCAGGCTATAACGGCGCTTGTTTGATAGCTGGTAGCGGGTGTTTAAATGATATACTTCTTCGGAGGCTTCTTACTTTATTGATAAGTAGTGTTGAGTTACACAGGCTTGTGTGTTTGTGCCCATGGCCCGGGCAGGGCCATCCCACGAGAGAGAGCTGGGAGGCCTTGTGTGTTGATGCCAGGCCGCTGTGTGAGTGAGGGCGAGGCAAGTCTGGGCATACTGAAGTGGCAAGGCCTAGGTGGCAGCACCAGCATAGCGCGAAATATGAACTAAGCTGGCAGACAGCATGGGCTGTCTGTGCAGAGAGTACAGGCTGTCTACATACGCTCGGCCACCTACCGCGCGTCGTCCCGACGCGACAATACTGGTAGTAAAAGAAACTCGGTCTCTCTCTCTCTCGTAGGAACAGGGCACAGAACACAAAATAAAAACATATATATACATATGGACATGGAAAAAAAAAAAACTTCCTACAGGGAGGGAAGAAAAAACATGTGGGGTGTGCTAAACATCGTGGTCGTAGGCAGTGAGCGTCGAAGGGCATCACTGCACGCCTTCCTGCATCTGGACATATACTGCAACACAGGAGACTGATGCGGCTGAGCTGTGACGTAACAGGTTATGGTCTCCTCTGGAACGTAGGAGTCACTGCAGGTTTCACTCAACCTGGGGCACAACATGCTGGTGCCCTCGAGTGAGGCGTCGACAAAACTCGGCAACTGGGCAGGACTTCTGGCAAGCGACTCAGGAGGACACTTCTCGACTGGTACTGTCGCTGGGCTGTCACTGCCGGCGAGCGTGGAGTGAGTTATGGAGCGAGTCGTGGCAGAGACGACTGGGCGAAACATCTGGGAGTTGTAACATCATACACCAGACTGCAGTGAGAGAGCTAGCAGTCAAAGTGACATCTTCTTTGTGCAGGCTGCTCACTGAAGCTTGTGACACGAGGCTGACACAGTGTGTCATTCTCTCGACAGTTGGAGTTATAGCAGAGGTTAGTGTAAGCGTCCCCAGACTTGTTTCTCTACATATAACTGCACTCTGAAGGTCTGGAGGTGAAGTGAAACAAATCTTGATGGGAATCGTAGCAGGTACGATTCTGCAGAACAACACAAGCGACGAGCATAAAAGCTTTCTGTACAAGAGGGCTCATACGCTCAGGGCTGAGTAATCAGCTGTCAAACACTGGTCACACGGGTGACTTAGCACAGTGGTGCCACTCAGGTCTGGCTCAGACCTCACTGGACACACGGAAACTTTAAAAACACACTGCTGTACATACGGTACACTAACATGTGAGAACACTGACTGAGAGGAATTAATTAACACACGACATATATTTTCACTCAATCTTCTCGACAGTACTGAAATAATTACTGAACACTCGATGGTGACATCATGTGATGTCAGGGGTGATGTCGCGAGGTGACGTCAGCAGGGCTGTGACGTCAGCAGACATCTCGAGGTGACGTCAGGGAGACATCATGAGGTGACGTCAGGCAGACATCGTGAGGTGACATCAATGTGATGCGGGCAGCAGACCATAGCATGTGGCCTTGGGACATCTGGTAACTCACGTGGCTGGAAGATCCACGTGACATCGCCCACACCCACCGTGGTGTCGATCCACGTGGTGTCGTGATCTACGTGGCATGCTGATCCACGCAGCTTCGAGTGGCCTTGGGCACTCGGATACACAGCACTGGCAAAGAATTCACACGAAAAACAGCAGAAAACACAGCAGAGGGAGTGGGCAGTGGTGAGTGGTGTATGGTAGACGGGTGAGCGTGAGTAGGGCGAGCATGGGCAAGGTGAGGAACAGCCACTTCCTCTCCTCTCCTCCCCCACTCACAAATACGTAGAGCTCACACTGGACGCAGAAATCACCACAAAACTCACCTCTGGCTTGCTGAAACAGCTGTGCTGAGCTGAACAACAACAGCAACATACAAGTGACGCTGAACACGTGACTTGAGAAACAGCGTGGGACACTGTAGAGTGGGACGCTGTAGCGTGGGGTCACTGTGACGCCACTCACAATTCTCGAAGACTTTCGACAAATTTCGGCTGGATCCTGCTAGTACCTGTGTCTGGATGCTCAAAAGTGCAGACACGACATCAGGATAACTCGTTGAGAGACGGATGCTTCTTGTATGGGATGATGAAGTGAAGATGACTTCATACCTCTTCCTCCCTCTCTCCAGGCAATCACAACTGCTGCGAGCACCGCTGTCACCATTTATAACGGCGCTTGTTTGATAGCTGGTAGCGGGTGTTTAAATGATATACTACTTCGGAGGCTTCTTACTTTATTGATAAGTAGTGTTGAGTTACACAGGCTTGTGTGTTTGTGCCCATGGCCCGGGCAGGGCCATGCCACGAGAGAGAACTGGGAGGCCTTGTGTGTTGATGCCAGGCCGCTGTGTGAGTGAGGGCGAGGCAAGTCTGGGCATACTGAAGTGGCAAGGCCTAGGTGGCAGCACCAGCATAGCGCGAAATATGAACTAAGCTGGCAGACAGCATGGGCTGTCTGTGCAGACAGTACAGGCTGTCTACAAGGCAGCTATGGGTGAAGGTACCAGGGAGAGCAGGCATGCAGGAAAGGGTGACGGTACCAGGGTGAGCAGGCAGGCAGGCAGGTAAGGGAGAAGGTGCCAGGGACAGCAGGCAGGCATGCAGGTGATATTGAAGGTGCCATGGAGAGCAGACAGGCAGGCAGGTAAGGGTGAAGGTACCAGGGAGAGCAGGTAGGCAGGCACGTAAGGGTGAAGGTGCCAGGGAGACCAGTAAGGCAGGCAGGTAGGGGGGTTGAAGATGCCAGGGAGAGTTGGCAGGCAGGTGAGGGTGAATGTCCCAGGGAGAACATGCAGGCAGATGGCAGTGAAGGTGCCAGGTAGAGCAGGCAAGCAAGCAGGTGGGGGTGATGATGCAAGGGAAAGCAGGCAGGCCTGTGGGGGTGTCGGCGCCAGGCACAGCAGGCAGGCAGGTGGGCGTGAAGGTGCCAGGGAGAGTATGTAGGCATGTGGAAGTGAAGGAGCAAGGGAGAGCAGGCATTCAGGTTGGGATGAATGTGCCAGGGAGATCAGTCAGGTAGATGGGGGTGAGGGTGCCAGGGAGAGCAGGCAGGCAGGTGGAAGTTAAGGTGCCAGAGAGAGCAGCAGGCAGGCAGGTGGGGGTGATGTTGCCAGGGAGAGCAGGCAGGCAGGTGGGGGTGAATTTGCCAGGGAGAGCAGGCAGGCAGGGAGGCAGGTGGGGGTGAAGGTGCCAGGGAAAGAAAGCAGGCAGATGAGGGTGATGGTGCCAGAGAAAGCTCGCAGGCAGTTGGGGTTCAGGGTGCCAGGGAGAGCAGGCAGGCAGGCAGGGGGGGGGGTTGAGGGTGCTAGGGGTAGCAGGCAGGTAGGCAGGTGTGGGTGGAGGTTCCAGCGAGAGCAGGCAGCCAGGCAGGCAGGTGGGCGTGAAGGTGCCAGGGAGAGCAGGCAGGCAGCCAGGCAGGTGAGTGTGAAGGTGCAAGGAAGAGCAGGCATGCAGGCAGGAAGGCAGGGAAGGGGTGAAGTAGCCAGGGAAAGCAGAAAGGCAGCCAGGCAAATGGGGGTGAATGTTCCAGGGAAATCAGGCAGGCAGATTGGCTGCGAGATGGTGTTGAAGGTGCCAGGGAGAGCAGGAAGGCAGACAGGTGGGAGTTAAGGTACCAGGGAGAGCAGGCAGGCAAGCAGGTGTGGGTGAAGGTGCAAGGGAGAGCAGGCAGGCAGCTGGGGGTTAGGGTGCCAGGGAGAGCAGACAGGCAGGCAGGTAAGGGTGAAGGTACCAGGGAGAGCAGGCAGGCAGGCAGGTAAGGGTGAAGGTGCCAGAAAAAGCAGACAGGAAGACAGGTGAGGGTGAGGGTGACAGGGAGAGCATACAGTCAAGCAGGTAAGGATAAGATACCAGGGACAGCAGGCAGGCAGGAAAGGGTGAAGGTACCAGGGAGAGCAGGCAGGCCGGCAGGTAAGGGTGAAGGTGCCAGGGGCAGCAGACAGGCAGGCAGGTAAGGGTGAAATTACCAGAGAGAGCAGGCAGGCAGGCAGATAATGGTGAAGGTGCCAGGGAGAGCTGGCAGGCAGGTGAGGGTGAATGTCCCTGGGAGAACATGCAGGTAAGTGACAGTGAAGGTGCCAAGGAGAGAAGGCAGGCAAGCAGGTGGGGGTGAGGGTGCCAGGGAGAGCAGGCAGGCAGGTGGGAGTGAACGTGCCAGGGAGGGCACGAAGGCTGGTGAGGGTGACGGTGCCAGGGACAGCAGGCATTCAGGTTGGGGTGAATGTGCCAGGGAGAGCAGGCAGGCAGATGGGGATGACGGTGCCAGACGGAGCAGGCAGGCAGGTGGGAGTGATAGGGAGAGAAGGCAGGCAGGTGGGGGTGATGGTGCCAGGAAGAGCAGGCAGGCAGGCAGGCAGGCAGATAGTGGTGAATTTGCCAGGGAGAGCACACAGGCAGGCAGGCAGGTGGGGGTGAATGTGCCAGGGAGAGCAGGCAGGCAGGCAGGTGGGAGTGAAGGTACCAGGGAGAGCAGGCAGGCAGGCAGGTGGGGGTGAAGGTGCCAGGGAGAGCAGTCAGGCAGGCAGGTGGGAGTGAAGGTACCAGGGAGAGCAGGCAGGCAGGCAGGTGGGAGTGAAGGTGCCACGTTGTGCATGCAGGCAGGTGGGGGTGACGCTGCCAGGGAGAGCAGTCAGGCAGGTGGGGGTGAAGGTGCCATGGAGAGTAGGCAGGCAGGGGGGTGAAGGTGCCAAGTAGAGTAGGCATGCAGGTTGGGTGACGGTGACAGATAGAGCTGGCAGGCAGGTAGGGGTGAAGGTGCCAGGGAGAGTAAGCAGGCAGGTGGGGGTGAAGGTGCCAGGGAGAGTAAGCCAGCAATTGTTATATAATCTATTCCTTTCTTATTACGATTTGATTCAGCTGAACAGTAAAGAATCACTGATTATTTCCTGGGACGAAGTACTCCTGATCCACTTTGTTTCTAGACATTGAGTTGTTTAGCCAGGATGTAATGGATTCTCCACCTTACAACTTTACGTCACATTTTGCGTGGGTCAGCCTGAAATCAAGAAATGAGGTACGTAAAAAATTTAGTAAAAGTGTGTGCACTCATCAAATTCAGTTATTTGTGGTAGCAGTGGTCAAGTCATATTTCCCGGTCCCGCTTCTTCACTGGTCGCTACTAGGTCCACTCTCTTCCTGCTCCATGAGCTTTATCGAACCTCTTTGTGAATTCTGCTTCCACTTCATCGCTCTCCATATTGTTCCAATTCCTGACAACTCCATGGCTGAAAAAATGCTTCCTAACATCCCTGAGAGTCATCTAAGTTTTCAACTTCCAGTTGTGGCTCATTGTTGCTGTGTCAGGTTGAGCTCTTTTAATCTTTCCTCATAGTACAAATCCCTCAGTTCCGGGACTAATCATGTTGCAAACCTTTGCACTTTCTCTAATTTCTTGATGTGTTTGACAAGGTGCCGGTTCCATGCGGGTGCTTCCTACTCCAGTATGTTACAGTGGACAGTGTCTTGAATGACTCGTTACTTATATGTCGAAAATCTAATTCTTTTCTTTGCCAGGCACCCATATACTGCTGCAGTTATTTGGTTGATGTGCGCTTTGATAGATATTCTCGTTATGATGCAGTCTCCTATGTCCTTCCCCAATCTTCATAAGTCTGCACTTGCTGGGGTTAAACTCCAGGAACCATTTGTCAGACCAGACCTGCAGCCTGTCCACATCCCCTTGGAGGCTTACCATATCCTCTTCTGCTTGAATTCTCCTCATTAGTTTCACATTGTCTACAAAGAGGGACACCTCTAACTCTATCCCTTCCATCATATCGTTCACATATACAAGAAACACCACCGGACTTTGGACTGATCCTTGTGGAACCCCACTCAACACATGCACCCACTCTGACACCTCGTCTGGGACCGACACACGTTGTTTCCTTCCTGTCAGGTATTCCCTGATCCATTGCAGTACTTTCCCTACTATTCCTGCCTGCTCCTCTAGTTTTTTAACCAGTTTCTTGTGTGGAACTGTGCCGAAAGCCTCCTTATGGTCCAAGAAGATGCAATCTAACCATCTCTCTTTCTCCTATCTTATTTCTGCTATCTTTTCATAGACTGCAAAAGGTTTGTGAAGCAGGATTTCTCTTCCCTGAAGCCGTACTGGTTGTCATGTATAGGTCTATTCCGTTCTTGGTCTTGTACCACTCTTTTTCCTCATAATCCTCTGCATAACGGTACATACAATACTTGTCAGAGACACTGGTCTGTAGTTTACTGCATCGTGTCTGTCTCCTCTCCTAAAAACTGTGACTACATTTGCTGTCTTCCACACCTCAAGCAGTTGCCCTGTGTTACGCCCCTCGTTTGTGAACCTTCTAGGTCTGGTATGATGTATGTGTAACGGGCTTTTTCACTTAATATTATATTATTTCTAGCCTCATTAGTAACTAAAATGAGGATAGAGTACTTTATAATATTATCTGGCCTTAATTTATTTAGCTGTGTAAATAGATAGTATGTTTGGATGATGTAATCTACGGGTACAGTTGTTTACTACCCGGCTGTCGTTTAGCAACTGACCCTCTTAATCCCAGGTGACGTCACTCTGAGAATTCTGTTACAGTCCAGTCCACTCTCACCTTTCGTGAGAGAAGCTTCTTGATTCCTGGATTTAACCTTCTGGTCCCACATGGGGTTCCCTAGTCACCCTCCAGCACCTCGAACGGTATCAGACAGAAACGTCTCCGACGAAGTGTGTGTTGCTGTATTGGAGACGCTGCTGATTGTCCCTAGCTCTCCTAGGAGCGGGTTTAAGTGTGTTGCTGTATTGGAGACGCTGGTGATTGTCCCTAGCTCTGCTAGGAGCGGGTTTAAGTGTGTGTTGCTGTATTGGAGACGCTGGTGATTGTCCCTAACTCTGCTAGGAGCGGGTTTAAGTGTGTGTTGCTGTATTGGAGACGCTGGTGATTGTCCCTAGCTCTGCTAGGAGCGGGTTTATGTGTGTGTTGCTGTATTGGAGACGCTGGTGATTGTCCCTAGCTTAGCTAGGAGCGGGTTTAAGTGTGTGTTGCTGTATTGGAGACGCTGGTGATTGTCCCTAACTCTGCTAGGAGCGGGTTTAAGTGTGTGTTGCTGTATTGGAGACGCTGGTGATTGTCCCTAGCTCTGCTAGGAGCGGGTTTATGTGTGTGTTGCTGTATTGGAGACGCTGGTGATTGTCCCTAGCTTAGCTAGGAGCGGGTTTAAGTGTGTGTTGCTGTATTGGAGACGCTGGTGATTGTCCCTAACTCTGCTAGGAGCGGGTTTAAGTGTGTGTTGCTGTATTGGAGACGCTGGTGATTGTCCCTAACTCTGCTAGGAGCGGGTTTAAGTGTGTGTTGCTGTATTGGAGACGCTGGTGATTGTCCCTAACTCTGCTAGGAGCGGGTTTAAGTGTGTGTTGCTGTATTGGAGACGCTGGTGATTGTCCCTAGCTCTGCTAGGAGCGGGTTTATGTGTGTGTTGCTGTATTGGAGACGCTGGTGATTGTCCCTAGCTCTGCTAGGAGCGGGTTTATGTGTGTGTTGCTGTATTGGAGACGCTGGTGATTGTCCCTAGCTTAGCTAGGAGCGGGTTTAAGTGTGTGTTGCTGTATTGGAGACGCTGGTGATTGTCCCTAACTCTGCTAGGAGCGGGTTTAAGTGTGTGTTGCTGTATTGGAGACGCTGGTGATTGTCCCTAGCTCTGCTAGGAGCGGGTTTAAGTGTGTGTTGCTGTATTGGAGACGCTGGTGATTGTCCCTAACTCTGCTAGGAGCGGGTTTAAGTGTGTGTTGCTGTATTGGAGACGCTGGTGATTGTCCCTAGCTCTGCTAGGAGCGGGTTTATGTGTGTGTTGCTGTATTGGAGACGCTGGTGATTGTCCCTAGCTCTGCTAGGAGCGGGTTTAAGTGTGTGTTGCTGTATTGGAGACGCTGGTGATTGTTCCTAGCTCTGCTAGGAGCGGGTTTAAGTAGTATTGGTTCAAAAAGCTCGGCGAGAAAGTCATGGGAGACAGACTCGCCTGAAAACTCTAAAGTGTAGAATATTCCTAATCTCACTTAGTATGTTTTGAAAGTTGTATAAGAGTGAATTATCATTGAAGTGGTAGATTTTCTGTTTCATTGGGATTGAGTCAAGCAAAGTGTTATTATGTGAAGTGAATGTGTTATGATACTAGAGCCATCCAGTACTATAATCAAGACAGAATATTGTGTATTATCTTTTAAGTGAACCCAAGTGTAAATTTCATGAGTTCTCTGTTTTATGGTGCGACCTTTTTAAAGTTAATATAAAACCCTTTTATGGTTTATTAAGAAACTTAATAAAAACCGGAAAGAAACATTGTGATTGTTTACTACTGAACCCTTGAATGATTTCATTTAGAACAGGATATTCAATCCCGTTCATTTGTTGCAAGAAAGGGCTAAACAGGCTTAAGTAGCGCCCTGTATGCAACACCCTGTTTCGTTAGATTTATTGAAGATTGTGGTTAGAGGCACACACAATGGTGAGTAATAATGCTGACATCATTTAACAAAGTGTTGCTCTCATGCCCAGTCATGTAGTACCATGTTTGTACACAACTGTTGGTGCAAGTTTTTGATCAATGATGTTCATCCAATTTCTGGACGAGTGATTTTGATGCCTAAATTAGTGATGATGCGATGCCTGAACCAGAGATGCAAGTATCATGCTTTAAATCAGCGATAATTGTGTCATTTTTCAATGTGATGCTGTTTCCTGGGCTGGGTCAGTGTGTGCCCTGCAGGACGACCCAGTGATACTTGTTCACTGCCTCAACCAGTGTCATTCCTGGACCGATTTCCAATGATGCAGTTCCTGGGTCCTGTGATAGTTTTACTATTCTTAAGCGTAGTTATGATGGTGTCGTGATTGTCTTTAGTGATAATGGTGCTCTCGCTAAACCAGAAATGTTGGTGTCATATCCGAGCCACTGACGCTTTGGAAATGCCACGACCAGTGAATTATGGTGAAGCGTAGAGCTGATACCATGATGTGACCAGAGGTCCTGGTGCCATGCTTGAACCAGTGATGGTGAAATTATACTTGGACCAGTAATGCTGGTGCATTGTAGATTATCATCAATGATATGCCTGAACCAGTGATGCTAGTGGTATGCCTAAAAAAGTTATAATGATTCCAGGCCTGGATCAGTGATAATGGCTCCATGCACGTAACTGTGAAGCTGATGCCACATTTAAACCTATTATACTGGTGTTACGACTGGTCCAGTGATGCTGGTATCATGTCTGTATCAGATATACTGGTGCAAATGCCATGGAGTAGATAATGCATCGGAGTAGATAATGACAGCAAAACCTAGACCAGTGAGTATGGCGCTTTGTTTGAGCCGGTGTGGCGGGTGTCATACTTTGTCCCGTGGTGCTGTTATTGTGCTTAAATCAATGAAGGAAGGAGATATTTCTGAGCTAGTGGAGATAATTGTTGTTTATTCTGTGTCCTGGTAATTAAGCTGCTACAGGCATGAACTAGCATACCTGGTCGAGTGATGTTACTGCCATGTGTTGGACATGTTTATGCTCGCTTATTCGTCTTTAATCATGCCAATTGTATAACTGGAGTATACCTGGAGAGGGTTTCGGGGGGTCAACGCCCCCACTGCCCGGTCTGAGACCAGGCCGAGGGGGAGCCTTGATTCTAAAAAACTGTCAAAATTCTGTCTTAACACGAAATATTCATGATTATATATCCATGAAAAGTACGATTGTATATCAAACTTTTTTAAATAATTAACCAAGAAAGAAAATATTCTCGTGTTGAAGAATAAACTTGAAAATAAAGCATAAATTATATAATACGAAATTCGGCCTCTAAAATAAATTTTCGTTCTGTACCAAAACAAATCTGTAAATTGCTTTTTATCGTTTTCAGGTAAAATATTTTGGGTGAGCAGCTATTGGTGCTCATAATGTTTCTCAGAGTAAGAAACACGATAATCTGCTGGAGGAAGATTATCTTTACCCGTGTATCGTGGTGTTTGCTTCACGTACACCATGTATCGTGGTATTTGCTTCACGTACACCATGTATCGTGGTGTTTGCTTCACGTACACCATGTATCGTGGTGTTTGCTTCACGTACACCATGTATCGTGGTGTTTGCTTCACGTACACCATGTATCGTGGTGTTTGCTTCACGTACACCATGTATCGTGGTGTTTGCTTCACGTACACCATGTATCGTGGTGTTTGCTTCACGTACTGCATCAGATGGTCGATGTTTGGTGCCTAGTCAGCAACATTTGATGGCTGTTATTGGGGAATGTTTCCTTCGAGTAGGTCAATAATATGAGGTTGTTGCTGAATGTGTATGGTAGGAACTGGTGGGTTACTGGGGGAAGAAAATATCGTAGAAACATTTTGCAGATGTTACTGGTAACATACATTTGAATAAATGTTAATCGGGAAAATTAACCTCAGTAGGCCTTGCGTTATACACGATGTATTGTAGGGGTCACTAGGCCTTGTGTTATACACGATGTATTGTGGGGGTCAGTAGGCCTTGTGTTATACACGATGTATTGTAGGGGTCACTAGGCCTTGTGTTATACACGATGTATTGTGGGGGTCAGTAGGCCTTGTGTTATACACGATGTATTGTGGGGGTCAGTAGGCCTTGTGTTATACACGATGTATTGTGGTAGTCAGTAGGTCTTTTGTTATACACGATATATTGTGGTAGTCAGTAGGTCTTGTGTTATACACGATGAATTGTTGTAGTCAGTAGGTCTTGTGTTATACACGATGTATTGTGGTAGTCAGTAGGTCGTGTGTTATACACGATGTATTGTGGTAGTCAGTAGGTCTTGTGTTATACACGATGTATTGAGGTAGTCAGAAGGTCTTGTGTTATACACGATGTATTGTGGTAGTCAGTAGGTCTTGTGTTATACTCGATGTATTGTGCTAGTCAGAAGGTCTTGTGTTATACACGATGTATTGTGGTAGTCAGTAGGTCTTGTGTTATACACGATGTATTGTGGTAGTCAGTAGGTCTTGTGGTATACACGATGTATTGTGGTAGTCAGTAGGTCTTTTGTTATACACGATATATTGTGGTAGTCAGTAGGTCTTGTGTTATACACGATGAATTGTTGTAGTCAGTAGGTCTTGTGTTATACACGATGTATTGTGGTAGTCAGTAGTTCTTGTGTTATACACGATGTATTGTGGTAGTCAGTAGGTCTTGTGTTATACACGATGTATTGTCGTAGTCAGTAGGTCTTGTGTTATACACGATGTATTGTGGTAGTCAGTAGGTCTTGTGTTATACACTATGTATTGTGGTAGTCAGTAGGTCTTGTGTTATACACGATGTATTGTGGTAGTCAGTAGGTCTTGTGTTATACACGATGTATTGTGGAAGTCAGAAGGTCTTGTGTTATACACGATGTATTGTGGTAGTCAGTAGGTCTTGTGTTATACACGATGTATTGTGGTAGTCAGTAGGTCTTGTGTTATACACGATGCATTGTGGAAGTGAGTAGGTCTTGTGTTATACACGATGTATTGTGGTAGTAGGTCTTGTGTTATACACGATGTATTGTGGTAGTCAGTAGGACTTGTGTTATACACGATGTATTGTGGTAGTCATTAGGTCTTTTGTTATAAACGATGTATTGTGGTAGTCAGTAGGTCTTGTGTTATACACAATGTATTGTGGTAGTCAGTAGGTCTTGTGTTATACACGATGTATTGTGGTAGTCAGTAGGTTTTGTGTTATACACGATGTATTGTGGTAGTAGGTCTTGTGTTATACACGATGTATTGTGGTAGTCAGTAGGTCTTGTGTTATACACGATGTATTGTGGTAGTCAGTAGGTCTTGTGTTATACACGATGTATTGTGGTAGTCAGTAGGTCTTGTGTTATACACGATGTATTGTGGTAGTCAGTAGGTCTTGTGTTATACACGAAGAATCGTGGTAGTCATTAGGTCTTTTGTTATACACGATATATTGTGGTAGTCAGTAGGTATTGTGTTATACACGATGTATTGTGGTAGTCAGTAGGTATTATGTTATACACTATGTATTGTGGTAGTCAATAGGTCTTGTGTTATACACGATGTATTGTGGTAGTCAGTAGGTCTTGTGTTATACACGATGTATTGTGGTAGTCAGTAGGTCTTGTGTTATACACGATGTATTGTGGTAGTCAGTAGGTCTTGTGTTATAGAAGTTGCATTGAGGTAGTCAGTAGGTCTTGTGTTATACACGATGTATTGTGGTAGTCAGTAGGTCTTGTGTTATACACGATGTATTGTGGTAGTCAGTAGGTCTTGTGTTATACACGATGTATTGTGGTATTCAGTAGGTCTTGTGTTATAGAAGTTGCATTGAGGTAGTCAGTAGGTCTTGTGTTATACACGATGTATTGTGGTAGTCAGTAGGTCTTGTGTTATACACGATGTATTGTGGTAGTCAGTAGGTCTTGTGTTATACACGATGTATTGTGGTAGTCAGTAGGTCTTGTGTTATACACGATGTATTGTGGTAGTCACTAGGTCTTGTGTTATACACGATGTATTGTGGTAGTCAGTAGGTCTTGTGTTATACACGATGTATTGTGGTAGTCAGTAGGTCTTGTGTTATACACGATGTATTGTGGTAGTCAGTAGGTCTTGTGTTATAGAAGTTGCATTGAGGTAGTCAGTAGGTCTTGTGTTATACAAGATGTATTGTGGTAGTCAGTAGGTCTTGTGTTATACACGATGTATTGTGGTAGTCAGTAGGTCTTGTGTTATACACGATGTATTGTGGTAGTCAGTAGGTCTTGTGTTATACACGATGTATTGTGGTAGTCAGTAGGTCTTGTGTTATACACGATGTATTGTGGTAGTCACTAGGTCTTGTGTTATACACGATGTATTGTGGTAGTCAGTAGGTCTTGTGTTATACACGATGTATTGTGGTAGTCAGTAGGTCTTGTGTTATACACGATGTATTGTGGTAGTCAGTAGGTCTTGTGTTATAGAAGTTGCATTGAGGTAGTCAGTAGGTCTTGTGTTATACACGATGTATTGTGGTAGTCAGTAGGTCTTGTGTTATACACGATGTATTGTGGTAGTCAGTAGGTCTTGTGTTATACACGATGTATTGTGGTAGTCAGTAGGTCTTGTGTTATACACGATGTATTGTGGTAGTCAGTAGGTCTTGTGTTATACACGATGTATTGTGGTAGTCAGTAGGTCTTGTGTTATACACGATGTATTGTGGTAGTCAGTAGGTCTTGTGTTATACACGATGTATTGTGGTAGTCAGTAGGTCTTGTGTTATAGAAGTTGCATTGAGGTAGTCAGTAGGTCTTGTGTTATACACGATGTATTGTGGTAGTCAGTAGGTCTTGTGTATACACGATGTATTGTGGTAGTCAGTAGGTCTTGTGTAATACACAATGTATTGTTTTAGTCAGTAGGTCTTGTGTTATACACGATGTATTGTGGTAGTCAGTAGGTCTTGTGTTATACACGATGTATTGTGGTAGTCAGTAGGTCTTGTGTTATACACGAAGAATTGTGGTAGTCATTAGGTCTTTTGTTATACACGATATATTGTGGTAGTCAGTAGGTCTTGTGTTATACACGATGTGTTGTGGCAGTCAGTAGGTGTTGTGTTATACACGATGTATTGTGGTAGTCAGTAGGTCTTGTGTTATACACGATGTATTGTGGTAGTCAGTAGGTCTTGTGTTATACACGATGTATTGTAGTAGTCAGTAGGTCTTGTGTTATACACGATGTATTGTGGTAGTCAGTAGGTCTTGTGTTATACACGATGTATTGTAGTAGTCAGTAGGTCTTGTGTTATACACGATGTATTGTGGTAGTCAGTAGGTCTTGTGTTATACACGATGTATTGTGGTAGTCAGTAGGTCTTGTGTTATACACGATGTATTGTGGTAGTCAGTAGGTCTTGTGTTATACACGATGTATTGTGGTAGTCAGTAGGTCTTGTGTTATACACGATGTATTGTGGTAGTCAGTAGGTCTTGTGTTATACACGATGTATTGTAGTAGTCAGTAGGTCTTGTGTTATACACGATGTATTGTAGTAGTCAGTAGGTCTTGTGTTATACACGATGTATTGTAGTAGTCAGTAGGTCTTGTGTTATACACGATATATTGTGGTAGTCAGTAGGTATTGTGTTATACACGATGTATTGTAGTAGTCAGTAGGTCTTGTGTTATACACGATATATTGTGGTAGTCAGTAGGTATTGTGTTATACACGATGTATTGTAGTAGTCAGTAGGTCTTGTGTTATACACGATGTATTGTGGTAGTCAGTAGGTCTTGTGTTATACACGATGTATTGTAGTAGTCAGTAGGTCTCAGTTATTGCCAGGAAGCTGTGATAACTCCTGTGGAAATTATTTTTTTTTTATATTTTATTTAAAACTCAGGTACAAAATATATGGGTACATAATCAATATGTAACAAGATATAGGCAGTGAAAAATAATCAACTGTGACTACACAGTACTGAAGAAGCACATATATAATTACAGAACTGGCTGCTGCACTCAAATCAAACACCGCTTGTATGTACTGTGCTTCACATGAACACCGCTTGTACGTACTGTGCTTCACATGAAAAGGTGGTCATACATATATATATATATATATATATATATATATATATGTGAAATCATCTCAGTCAGTCAACAAGTGATAAATGCAGTGAGATCAAAACTACCAGGAGCAGCAGTCATTGCCCCCACAAATAGTGTCTTGCTAGGAGCACCTCTGGGAAGCAATGCCATTGACACAATTCTCAGGAAGAAATTGGAAGAGTTAAGGAGAATGGAACAACGAATAGGCAATCTGGACACCCACGATGCCTTGTACCTTCTCACAAAGTGCTTGAGTCTGCCCAGGTTGACATATTTCCTAAGATGTGCACCTTCATATGATAACCCTATACTGCACGAATATGACAGTATTCTGAGGCAGATTTTTACGAAAGTACTTAACCTTACTCTAGAAGACGGGCAGTGGAACCAAGCTACACTTCCAGTCAGACTAGGAGGCATTGGTGTCCGCAAGTCATCACAGATTGCGTTACCTGCTTTTCTGTCCTCGTGTATTGCATCCAGAGAGCTTGTAGCAGCGATTCTCCCTGAACATCTTAGGGACAAGATAGGAGTCCAGGACCAAAAATTCATTGACGGAGCAATGATCTGGGATAATCTAACGGGCTCTGGAACCAGACCTGCTCCCCCCAACAACTACAAACAATCGCACTGGGATGGTCCAATAGTGGAAAATATTGCCTCAACAATGCTTCAGAGTGTGTCAGGGAAGGATAGAGCCCGCCTCCTGGCAGTGAGAGCCCCTCATGCTGGGGACTTTCTGTTGGCTGTTCCCAACTCCAGCCTTGGCACACGTCTCGACCCACAGACCATCCGCATCGGTGTTGCCCTTCGACTTGCCGCCCCTATTCTCGCCGAACACAGGTGTATCTGTGGCAGTGAAGCAGCAGACCGATTCGGGTACCATGGTCTTGTGTGCCGTAAATCCGAGGGAAAGATTGCAAGACATGAGGAGGTTAATAACATTATCAAGAGGAGCCTCACAACAGCTGGATGCCCAGCAGTAAGGGAGCCACCCCAACTATGCAGATCTGATGGCAGCCAGAAGCGTCCAGATGGTATCACCCTTCAAGCCTGGACAGATGGGAAGCAGGTGGTGTGGGACTATACATGTGCATCTACCTTGGCTGATACCTATCTCCAATACACCAGGGAGGAAGGAGGGGCAGCTGCCAGCTTCAGGGAGTCCCAGAAGTCTAGAAAATATGGAGAACTTGCCCATCATTATATGTTTGTTCCCATAGGCTCAGAGACCCTTGGCTCATGGGGAAAGAGTGCATCTAAATTCCTTAAGGAGCTGGGAAAAAGACTCATCAGGGTAACTAGGGATCCCAGGGCAGCTAGTTTTCTGTTCCAGCGGCTCAGTGCGGCTGTTCAAAGGGGTAATGCCTGCTGTATTTTGGGCACACGCCCCAGCTCTGAGGAGCTGGATGAGATTTTCGCCTTATAATCGGTGATACACACGTAACAACATGTACCGTATATGCCACCTTTATATCAATAATGTATCTCTTAAATCTTCTGTACCATATTATGTAATAAAATATTCCTATTAGTAAAAAAAAATAAATATGAAAAGATGGGGTGGTAGGGGAAGTGGAATATTCAAACGGCTTCAGGAAGAAATCCAAATATTTTTCCTTGAAGCCTTTTTATCCACTTCTCCGAGGCTATGGGTCCCACAATTTACACCAGAGGTGGACTATATATATATATATATATATATATATATATATATATATATATATATATATTATATATATTTATACACACACATATACATATATATATATACATATATATACATATATATACATATATATACATATATATACATATATATACACATATATACATATATATACACATATATACATATATATACACATATACACATACATACATACACACATACACATACAACCCACCCAGTAAAGCTTGCACTCCCCCCCCCATGAAAACGTGCCACTTTCACCTTAAATACACAGTGACAAAACTCTTATACATACACATTTGCAAAAGCATTAAAAACTTCAATGACAATATATATATAAACACAATCCAGCCAGCTAAACGGCTGACACTATAATACAAGGAATGTCTGAACCTGATGGCTCACATCCACCATAGAACACAATCCACCCTACCCTCATATACCCTATGGTAATAATTAATATCGTGCACGGTGGTGGGTTTAAGACACTACCGCTGACACTTCAACCCCCCTCCCACATGCCTAGTAACTGTGTCTGCCATCACCACTCATAACCACCAACAGTCCTTGATAGTAATTAGCATCTTATAATATATCACCCTAAAAACACACTACACACATAAACCTACCACAATAATAAATAAATTTACACATTATTCCCTCCTGCAGACAGATTATTTACACTGTCGGAGATAATCTATACATCACATCCTACAGAGAATGGACAACATTAGACATCTAAAATATGACATGTGTATCACATGACCTGCTATTGCAGAGATTACTTAAACTCCTATCCCCCCCCCAATGAAAAAAAAAAAAAAAAAACTGACCAGTTTCACCTGGCAATACACAAGATCAAAAACTCATTCACTTGAACATATATAATGAAAATGTGAAAAAAAAAACATCTGTAACAATATATAAGCAAAAACACCCCAGGCAAGATCTTACATTATATACAATACCAGAACGTTCCACTAGTTAAAAAACAGGTATGAAACCTCATTATTATGACAAGTTACATTGCTCATATATAGGTAGACATGTATAATTACAGGTTAAAATATGCTTATATACTAACATGCTTATGTACATCCTTACAAAACATGAAGGAATCCTTAGATAAATTATAATCATCGGTGTTCACAATAACACCAAGACATTACATTGAATATCACATTGAATATCACCTCAACATTCTTTCCTCACACAATTCCACACACACTCACACAATCGTCCTCTGCAACACCCCCCCCCTGGGAAGGCCAGCCCGTTCATGCCCCTGACCGCTTATAAAGACCATAAATCCCTCAAAAGAAAGTCCCTGTAGCCCTCCGAGAAATCCCTCTCCCACCTCCTACCATATATTTCCCTGTTGCGACACTTTGTTCTATAAAAGGATGCTGCTATGGCCATCCTACGTTCCTCCGCCCCTTTGTCTCTCATTGCCCATGATATATACACAAAATCAACCATTAAGTAAGCCACTGCCCTTTGAACCTTTACCCCAACCCCACCTACATCTAAACTAAGCGCTCTCAAAACCGACAACCCTTTCCCCCCCACATACCGGATTACTTTCCCTAACCATTCCCGCACAATCCCTAGGCTTTCACAAAAATAAACTACATGAAAAGCTGATTCATCTACCCCACAAACCTGACACACCCCACCCTCCCTTATTCGCCTATTTCGTAAAACAACCCCAGACGGCAATATTCCGTGAAGAAACCTATACATTACCTCCCTCACGCGTGGCCAGATGCGTAACCCTTTTAATCGGCCCCAAATGTCTTCCCATGCGTACATCGGGTACACTCCTTCCGTTGCCACTACCACCCTAGGCCATATCTTCCTCTCCATGGACCCTACCCGCATGTTTCTCGGCTCTCTGACCATCATCAATAGACGCAACAACTCCTCACCATCTCTCAAATCTTGTCCCTTCCACCATCTCCGAAGATCTCCCTGCAGCATCCCCAACCCTCCACTCCCTTCCCCCCGAGCCCTTAGCAACCCTTTTAATCGGCCCCAAATGTCTTCCCATGCGTACATCGGGTACACTCCTTCCGTTGCCACTACCACCCTAGGCCATATCTTCCTCTCCATGGACCCTACCCGCATGTTTCTCGGCTCTCTGACCATCATCAATAGACGCAACAACTCCTCACCATCTCTCAAATCTTGTCCCTTCCACCATCTCCGAAGATCTCCCTGCAGCATCCCCAACCCTCCACTCCCTTCCCCCCGAGCCCTTAGCAACCCATGTTTCACATATACACACTTCAACCTTCTTTCCAAATGAATTAACCCCAGCCCTCCCAAGGCCACCGGAAGTGTTACCACCTCTCTTTTCAACCAATCGCATCCCGAACCATAGATAAAACGGAAAACTCTGCTCAACAATCTCCGGACATCCCCATACACGAAAGGGTACAAAGCTGCCACATGCCATATTTTACTGTACAAAAGCACATTGACCACAATGACCCTCTGGTGTAGCGTAAGATGTGTCGGCCTCAATCCTGACAATCTTCCCAATACCCTATCTACCACACCCTTTGAATTATTCTCCCTCGCCATCTGAGCATTACCCATATACACAACTCCACAAATTTTCACCCGGTCCACGACACTCCACCTCACCCCCCCACCCCCGCCCTCCTGCCCATCCCATTCACCCAATATCATGAGCTTAGATTTATGCACATTCACTGCCATACCTGTTGCCATCCCAAAAACGTCTATAACTCTCTCCAGACCCTCCAATCCCTCCCTCCCACTCACTAGGACAGTTGTGTCATCAACGTAACCTATGATACTGGGACTCCCACCTCGTAAGTCCTCCCTTACCCCCTCCTGTATGCACCTTTCCACTGCCCTATAAAACTGATTCTGTAAACATGCAAATAATATTTGTGACAACGGGCAACCTTGCCTCAATCCCCTGCCCATTTTCACATGCAAACCCACCCTCCCATTTATCTGTACATACATCCCAGCTCCCCGATATAAAGTACGTGCCCAATTCACAATGTCCTCCCCGAACCCTTGCCACTCCATGATTCTCCACAGAGCCTCCCTCTCGACACTGTCATATGCCGTTCTCCAATCCAACGCCAATACCCCACGTTCCCCCTCTTGTGGACCCTCAATAAACCTTCTAATAACCCCATGCCCCTCATACATTGATCTCCCCGGAATCCCATATTGACCCCTCACTATTACCTTTCCAATGACCTTTTTTATACGATTACCCAAAATTTTTGCAAAAAATTTGTAGTCTGCACACATGAGTGATATCATCCGGTAATCTCTCACTGTGCACTGACTTTCACCCTTTGGCACCAAAACTACTAGTGCTGTCGCCTGCAAAGGTCCCAACGCACCCCTCTCTTTTATGATATTAAATAATTGCACCAAAAAATCTTTTAATACTCCCCAATGCTGTATGTAAAACTCCGCAGGCAGCCCATCTATCCCCGGTGCCTTACCCCTGCTCATACTCATTAGAGCCGTCCCCACCTCTTCCTCCACAATAGGCCCCTGTAACTGTTCCCTGTCGTCCCTGTCCAGCACACTCGGCACCCATCCCCCTGTCTCTCTTAAAGCCCCCTCTCTCACACCCACACTCCTCATATGTGTACTAAGCCAAGAATCAACATACCCTCCCATCCCCTCCGTTGTCACCAAATCTTGTCCCTCCCTATACCCCTCTATGTCCTCAAGAACTCTCAAACCCACCATTTCCATTGCAACGCGCCAGTGCCCCTGCCCTCGCAGGACACACGCCGATGGTCTATCACCCCACATGACCTCCTCCAACCCCCCTAAAACCCTTGCCGCATCAAACCTCTCATTTTGCACTTCCATTAGGCGTTCCTTCACTCCTTCTATGTCAGCCACAGGGGCTCCCATCCCCCCCCTTCCTCTCTCATGATACTCCCTTAACTGCCCCTCAAGATACCTAATAAGCCCATAAGCCAACTGATTCTCGTGCCTTCCCTGTCGGACATAGAACTCTCGAATCCTCGTCTTCGCCGTCACATCCCACCATCTCAACACATCCCCATTGACTTCCATCCCTTCCCATACGCCTTTCCACCATTGTGCAAATAGGACCCTCCCCTCAACATCTTGAAGCAACCGAACATTCAATTTCCAATAACTCTTATACCTGTTCGGCCGCCCCTCCCATCCCAAATCCACCAAAACACCTCTATGATCAGAAAAAAAGACATCCAAAACCCTTACACTCCGCACCACTGCTTTCCTTGTCACGTATATCCTGTCCAGCTGTGCAGCATACCCCTGCCTCACAAAGGTGTGCTGCACCTCCCACGCCGCCCCCCCTCTACATCCACCAACCCCACCCCGGTTAACAGGTCCCTCAGAAGGCCAGAACAATATCCTGCTCCCCTAGGTTCCACATCCTTGCGGCGTATAACGCAATTCCAGTCCCCTCCCACCACAGCTAATGCTGGAAGCGACCTTAAGTGATACACCAACACTTCACGTACAAACTCATTCTTCACTCGACTGTCCCCCTCCGCCGGACCATAAACACACACAAAAGACATCTTATCTCTTCCCCATGTCTCATCCACTCTTATAACCCTCCCCTCACCCCCCTCCTCACAATGATGTACAGTAAACGGGCTAGCCTCCCTCACCAAAATAGCCACTCCTCCTTTCAATCTTGTTGAGTGTGCCGCATATACAGTATACCCCTCAATCATCAACATACAACCCGGCTTGTGGTTGTGCTCTTGCACAAACACTACATCTACACCATACCTAATGAGCATCTCATGAAACCATTCACACTTCCTAGAATTTTTCAGACCATTAACATTTATAGAGAGACTCTTGAATTTGTCAATGGAGGTTTTCCTTTGCGTATTGCACCACCTTTATCCCCCTTCCCCTTTATACGCCCTTGATCTTCAATCACCATTCTGTGATCTGCTTTCACATGCCCCTTGCCCCTGGACCCCCCAGGTCCATGCTCAACCACTTCAGCCCAAACCTTTTTGCCCGAACGCTGTGCCAGAGTGAGCACATCCACATCGTCCATGTCCAAGGGCACTGCCGCTCTCTTCCGTGACACTCGAGCCTTTCTCCCCGCCTCCACCTGGAAGCCATCCCCGTGCACTTCCGCCACAACCGTGCCAATTTGCAACCCAGCCTCAACCTGGGTCTCTGACATGCCTCCCCCCCTCTCACCACCTGGAACCCCAGCAGCATCCAGGGCACTCACAAGCCCCTCAACTGTGACCTCTCCTGGGGTCCCTAACAGGTCGTGGAGGACTGAATCAATGGTAGCCTCCACGGCCCTGTCCTCACCCAGTGACACCACATCTTTGGTCTCCGGTGCCTGCCCGGCAGTGCATGTCTCTCTCGGAAGAGTTACACACTCTTCCTCCCTCAAGGCCTCCTCGACCTCCACACTCCAAGCCTTGTTCAAGGAAACCGACTCAGGTCGTGCCAAATTCAACGTCTCAAGGCCCTCTGATGCCTCCTTATGCTGCTCCTTCGCCTGTGTACCCTGTTGTTTAACACACTGCGCAGCAATGTGATCATAGGCACCGCATAATCGACAGGTACGTTGTTGCCCTGCGTAAGTCACCATTACTTGAGTCCTGAAGTCTTCTAGGAAAATATAGGAAGGAATAGGATGCCTCAATGTCATTTTTAAGGAAAAACTTCCTTCAGGCATCCCAGAATACGATCCTTCCTTCCATTTCCCCAATGTCGCCATATGAACAGTCCCAAACTTCTCGAAGACGGCACGTAGGTCTGCCTCATTAGCCTCAAAGGGTACATTTCTTATCTTCACCCACGTATAATGGCGGGACACATCATGCAGCCTTACCGTCACTGCAGGATTCACTGGTACACAAAGATCTTGGAACCTGGCGACTATGCATTGAGAAATTTCACAAAAATTCTATATGCCCCGTTCAAGGCTACACCATACAGCTCTTCGTTGGCAATGCCGTATGTGTCCCTGATGATGGCAGGTAATAAAACTTGAGCTGAGTGGGCATGCACAGCCCCACGCACCACTTCTATGCCGACAGTGTTTACCCTTCTTCTTGCCTGCTGCGCCATTTTGAGAAAACCAAGTTGTCACCGGCTGACAGCAGAGGGCAGGCTCAGCTCACGTCCGCTCGTCCCAAAGGTTGAGCGACGAATATGAAAAGAGTTTTTATGAGGATAGTGAGGCTCGGGTTAGGGTGTGTAGAAGAGAGGGAGACTACTGCCCGGTAAAAGTAGGTCTTAGACAGGGATGTGTAATGTCACCATGGTTGTTTAATATATTTATGGATGGGGTTGTAAAAGAAGTAAATGCTAGGGTGTTCGGGAGAGGGGTGGGATTAAAATATGGTGAATCAGATACAAAATTGGAATTGACATAGTTGCTTTTTGCTGATGATACTGTGCTTGTGGGAGATTCTAAAGAAAAAATGCTAAGGTTAGTGGACGAGTTTGGGAATGTGTGTAAAGGTAGAAAGTTGAAAGTGAACATAGAAAAGAGTAAGGTGATGAGGGTATCAAATAATTTAGATAAAGAAAAATTGGATATCAAATTGGGTAGGAGTATGGAAGAAGTGAATGTTTTCAGATACTTGGGAGTTGTGTCGGCGGATGGATTTATGAAGGATGAGGTTAATCATAGAATTGATGAGGGAAAAAAGGTGAGTGGTGCGTTGAGGTTTATGTGGAGACAAAAAATGTTACCTATGGAGGCAAAGAAAGGAATGTATGAAAGTATAGTAGTACCAACACTCTTATATGGGTGTGAAGCTTGGGTGGTAAATGCTGCAGCGAGGAGGCGGTTGGAGGCAGTGGAGATGTCCTGTTTAAGGGCAATGTGTGGCGTAAATATTATGCAGAAAATTCGGAGTGTGGAAATTAGGAGAAGGTGTGAAGTTAATAAAATATTAGTTAGAGGGCAGAAGAGGGGTTGTTGAGGTGGTTTGGTCATTTAGAGAGAATGGATCAAAGTAGAATGACATGGAGAGCGTATAAATCTGTAGGGGTCGTCCTCGAAAAGGTTGAAAGGAAGGGCTTAGGGCGGTTTTGTGGGTGAGGGGCTTGGACTTCCAGCAGGCGTGCGTGAGTGTGTTAGATAGAAGTGAATGGAGGCGAATGGTATTTGGGACCTGAAGATCTGTTGGAGTGTGAGCAGGGTAATATTTAGTGAAGGGATTCAGGGAAACCGGTTATTTTTATATAGACGGACTTGAGTCCTGGAAAAGGGAAGTACAATGCCTGCACTCTAAAGGAGGGGTTTGGGATATTGGCAGTTTGGAGGGATATATTAAATGGAGTTATTAAATGGAGAGTTAGAGGTATTGGGAAGATGGAGGGAATATTTTGAGGAATTGTTAAATGTTGATGAAGATAGGGAAGCTGTGATTTCGTGTATAGGGCAAGGAGGAACAACATCTTGTAGGAGTGAGGAAGAGCCAGTTGTGAGTGTGGGGGAAGTTCGTGAGGCAGTAGGTAAAATGAAAGGGGGTAAGGCAGCCGGGATTGATGGGATAAAGATAGAAATGTTAAAAGCAGGTGGGGATGTAGTTTTGGAGTGGTTGGTGCAATTATTTAATAAATGTATGGAAGAGGGTAAGGTACCTAGGGATTGGCAGAGAGCATGCATAGTTCCTTTGTATAAAGGCAAAGGGGATAAAAGAGAGTGCAAAAATTATATGGGGATAAGTCTGTTGAGTATACCTGGCAAAGTGTATGGTAGAGTTATTATTGAAAGAATTAAGAGTAAGACGGAGAATAGGATAGCAGATGAACAAGGAGGCTTTAGGAAAGGTAGGGGGTGTGTGGACCAGGTGTTTACAGTGAAACATATAAGTGAACAGTATTTAGATAAGGCTAAAGAGGTCCTTGTGGCATTTATGGACTTGGAAAAGGCGTATGACAGGGTGGATAGGGGGGCAATGTGGCAGATGTTGCAGGTGTATGGTGTAGGAGGTAGGTTACTGAAAGCAGTGAAGAGTTTTTACGAGGATAGTGAGGCTCAAGTTAGAGTATGTAGGAAAGAGGGAAATTATTTCCCAGTAAAAGTAGGCCTTAGACAAGGATGTGTGATGTCACCGTGGTTGTTTAATATATTTATAGATGGGGTTGTAAGAGAAGTAAATGCGAGGGTCTTGGCAAGAGGCGTGGAGTTAAAAGATAAAGAATCACACATAAAGTGGGAGTTGTCACAGTTGCTCTTTGCGGATGACACTGTGCTCTTGGGAGATTCTGAAGAGAAGTTGCAGAGATTGGTGGATGAATTTGGTAGGGTGTGCAAAAGAAGAAAATTGAAAGTGAATACAGGAAAGAGTAAGGTTATGAGGATAACAAAAAGATTAGGTGATGAAAGATTGGATATCAGATTGGAGGGAGAGAGTATGGAGGAGGTGAATGTATTCAGATATTTGGGAGTGGATGTGTCAGCGGATGGGTCTATGAAAGATGAGGTGAATCATAGAATTGATGAGGGGAAAAGGGTGAGTGGTGCACTTAGGAGTCTGTGGAGACAAAGAACTTTGTCCTTGGAGGCAAAGAGGGGAATGTATGAGAGTATAGTTTTACCAACGCTCTTATATGGGTGTGAAGCATGGGTGATGAATGTTGCAGTGAGGAGAAGGCTGGAGGCAGTGGAGATGTCATGTCTGAGGGCAATGTGTGGTGTGAATATAATGCAGAGAATTCGTAGTTTGGAAGTTAGGAGGAGGTGCGGGATTACCAAAACTGTTGTCCAGAGGGCTGAGGAAGGGTTGTTGAGGTGGTTCGGACATGTAGAGAGAATGGAGCGAAACAGAATAACTTCAAGAGTGTATCAGTCTGTAGTGGAAGGAAGGCGGGGTAGGGTTCGGCCTAGGAAAGGTTGGAGGGAGGGGGTAAAGGAGGTTTTGTGTGCGAGGGGCTTGGACTTCCAGCAGGCATGCGTGAGCGTGTTTGATAGGAGTGAATGGAGACAAATGGTTTTTAATACTTGACGTGCTGTTGGAGTGTGAGCAAAGTAACATTTATGAAGGGGTTCAGGGAAACCGGCAGGCCGGACTTGAGTCCTGGAGATGGGAAGTACAGTGCCTGCACTCTGAAGGAGGGGTGTTAATGTTGCAGTTTAAAAACTGTAGTGTAAAGCACCCTTCTGGCAAGACAGTGATGGAGTGAATGATGGTGAAAGTTTTTCTTTTTCGGGCCACCCTGCCTTGGTGGGAATCGGCCAGTGTTAAAAAAAAAAAAAAAAACTTCTAAACTGTTGTATTCTGAGCACCTCTGCAAAAACAGTGATAATGTGTGAGTGAGGTGAAAGTGTTGAATGATTAAAGTATTTTCTTTTTGGGAATTTTCTTTCTTTTTGGGTCACGCTGCCTCGGTGGGAGACGGCAGACTTGTTAAAAAAAATCAAATCCATTTCCTGGAGGTAAAGAATATAAAAATTCAATCAATTTTTGGATGCAACATTTATTTAACGTAACTTTCAGTACATGAAATTAAAGTTGGTAAACAAAAGTGGATTTTTTTTCTCTCATAATCACTATACATACACGATATTTATTTTATAAATTAAATAACATATTTGCTAATTGTCTCAAAAGCCTAATTCTATTTCCTGCAGAAAATGTTTCGGTGGTGCCATGTTGCTATCTTCAGAAAGCGAAACACGAAATCTCCAGTAAGAAGACAAGAAGAGCTGCAACATAACCGAGACTCAGGATGAAGAAGATTCCTTGTACATGTTGTATTGTGAGAGATACAACTCCACGATCTTTATTTTTCTCACTTTCTTTACCTTCAGTTCCAGCCATTATTTCTACACTCGAACTTTGCCTCTCCTTTCTCCTGTACTGTGAAAGAAAAATTACAAAAGCAGTGAATTCTTAAAAAGTGACTAAGTGAGTAATGAAGATATTCGTAATATTCGTAATAACTAGTTTTATTAATTCGTAATATTCGTAATCACTAGTTTTATTAATTCGTAATATTCGTAATAACTAGTTTTATTAATTCGTAATATTCGTAATAACTAGTTCTATTAATTCGTAATATTCGTAATAACTAGTTTTATTAATTCGTAATATTCGTAATAACTAGTTTTATTAATTCGTAATATTCGTAATAACTAGTTTTATTAATTCGTAATATTCGTAATAACTAGTTTTATTAATTCGTAATATTCGTAATCACTAGTTTTATTAATTCGTAATATTCGTAATAACTAGTTTTATTAATTCGAAATATTCGTAATAACTAGTTTTATTAATTCGTAATATTCGTAATAACTAGTTTTATTAATTCGTAATATTCGTAATAACTAGTTTTATTAATTCGTAATATTCGTAATAACTAGTTTTATTAATTCGTAATATTCGTAATAACTAGTTTTATTAATTCGTAATATTCGTAATCACTAGTTTTATTAATTCGTAATATTCGTAATAACTAGTTTTATTAATTCGAAATATTCGTAATAACTAGTCTTATTAATTCGTAATATTCGTAATAACTAGTTTTATTAATTCGTAATATTCGTAATAACTAGTTTTATTAATTCGTAATATTCGTAATAACTAGTTTTATTAATTCGTAATATTCGTAATCACTAGTTTTATTAATTCGTAATATTCGTAATAACTAATTTTATTAATTCGTAATATTCGTAATAACTAGTTTTATTAATTCGTAATATTCGTAATCACTAGTTTTATTAATTCGTAATATTCGTGATAACTAGTTTTATTAATTCGTAATATTCGTAATAACTAGTTTTATTAATTCGTAATATTCGTGATAACTAGTTTTATTAATTCGTAATATTCGTGATAACTAGTTTTATTAATTCGTAATATTCGTAATAACTAGTTTTATTAATTCGTAATATTCGTAATAACTAGTTTTATTAATTCGTAATATTCGTAATCACTAGTTTTATTAATTCGTAATATTCGTAATAACTAGTTTTATTAATTCGTAATATTCGTAATCACTAGTTTTATTAATTCTCTTTCTACTACTACTATGTTCACGTGGAAGTCATTTTCTTATCTCTCAGGTTTTCATATTTTCTTTTCTGTATTTTGTTAGAAACGGGATAATTTATATTATATTATGAGAAATTTTGTAAGATTATTTGTTAGAAGGTTGATAATTTTCTGAAGTATAAACTTTCTTCAGAATAAGTTAAAGTGACGGATAGGTAAGTGTGACGGACAGTTAAGTGTGACGGACAGTTAAGTGTGACGGACAGGTAAGTGTGACGGACAGGTAAGTGTGACGGACAGTTAAGTGTGACGGACAGTTAAGTGTGACGGACAGGTAAGTGTGACGGACAGGTAAGTGTGACGGACAGTTAAGTGTGACGGACAGTTAAGTGTGACGGACAGGTAAGTGTGACGGACAGTTAAGTGTGACGGACAGGTAAGTGTGACGGACAGGTAAGTGTGACGGACAGGTAAGTGTGACGGACAGGTAAGTGTGACGGATAGGTAAGTGTGACGGATAGGTAAGTGTGACGGACAGTTAAGTGTGACGGACAGTTAAGTGTGACGGACAGTTAAGTGTGACGGACAGGTAAGTGTGACGGACAGGTAAGTGTGACGGACAGGTAAGTGTGACGGACAGGTAAGTGTGACGGACAGGTAAGTGTGACGGACAGGTAAGTGTGACGGATAGGTAAGTGTGACGGATAGGTAAGTGTGACGGACAGTTAAGTGTGACGGACAGGTGTGACGGATACGTAAGCGTGACGGACAGGTAAGTGTGACGGACAGGTAAGTGTGACGGACAGGTAAGTGTGACGGATACGTAAGCGTGACGGACAGGTAAGTGTGACGGACAGGTAAGTTTGACGG